>NC_089750.1:111707-149207 GCF_040412425.1 Macrobrachium rosenbergii | reverse complement strand
TAATAATAATAAATAATAATTATAACAATAATTTCTTAATAATAATAATAATAAAAATAATAATAATAAATACTTTCTTAACAATGATAATAACAATTATGAAAATAATAAAAATAATAATTTCTTAACAATTTAATAATAACAATAATAATAATAATAATAATCTTGACAATAATGAAAACAATTATGAAAATAATAAAAATTTTAATTTCTTAATAATAATAATAATAATAATAATAATAATAATAATAATAATAATAATAATAATAATATTAAAACTCCACTCCCGTTAGTGGGTCACAGTCAGAATGATTCGTAACGTTTATATTTTTTTTTTTTTCGAGAAAGCCCACAAAAAAACATATGAAAAATGCGGTTATTTTTTCCCCTCTATACTCTAGGCTCTAGAGACTGTTTTGTCCAGGTCACAGAGGCGTTTCCGCCACGAGAGAAGGTTTCCATCAGGTGTGTAGTATATATCACGGGCAGATGCGATGGTATTCCCCAAACATTTCTCAATCTAAAGTTCGAAACCTTTTTTCCCAAATATTCTCGTTCCATTTCGTTATTCTTCATGCACTGTGGAAAACTCTTTGGTAATTCTGTTTGAGCAGGCTTAATCATGTACTTATATTCTTATATTTTTAGTTTTCTGAAAAGAAAACTATTGTGCCGGCTTTGTCTGTCCGCACTTTTTTCTGTCCGCCCTCAGATCTCAAAAACTACTGAGGCTAGAGGTCTGCAAACTGGTATGTTGATCTACCACCCTACAATCGTCAAACTTACCAAATTTCAGCCCTCTAGCCTCAGTAGTTTTTATTTTATTTAAGGTTAAAGTTAGCCATAATCGTGCTTCTGGCAACGATATAGGACAGGCCATCACCGGCCCGTGGTTTAAGATTCACGGGCCACAGCTCATACAGCATTATACCGAGACCACCGAAAGATAGATCTATTTTCTGTGGCCTTGATTATACGCTGTAGCGGCTGTACAGAAAACTCGATTGCGCCGAAGACTCTTCGACGCATTTTGTACTTGTTTTCTCTTTTTCCAGTCAGTCTACTCTGTTATATCTCTCTTTTTTTCCAGGTCGAATGAGGAGAAATATATATATGTATATATATATATATATATATATATATATATATATATATATATATATATGTATATGTATATATACTCGTATATATATATATATACTCGTATATATATATATACACCAAGATCAGCGAGGCTGATAATTGGATTACGTAATTAAATCACATGCAAACACTGGCAAACGGAGTTTCTCTCTCTCTCTCTCTCTCTCTCTCTCTCTCTCTCTCTCTCTCTCTCTCTCTCTCTCTCTCTTATATTGGACGCTCAGTTTGAAACGTAATTGCTTAGTATTGTATTTCAAATTCAGTTACCCCGAAAGCAGTTTCACTCGTAAATGAATTGTATGTTTTCTGTCCGGAATTTTTTTTTTTTTTCTTAAACTGGGTTTCGTTGTTTTTTATTGACTGATATGTTTTTTTTTTATAATTTGCTTAGTCGATGTTACCTTCAGCTTTTTTGGGAAGTTTTATTTTTTTAAGTTTCATTTTATTTATTGGTTGAGATATTTTTTTTTAATTTCTTTGTTGATGTTACTGCAAATAAATAATTTTTAATTCGTCTTCTGGAAAGTTTAATTTTTTCCCTCTATTTTTGTACATAGCTGTCTGTCAAGCTACTCATTTATAAAATTTAATATTTATATACTTTTCTAAGACGAGAAGCATGATATCGTGGTGTAATTAAATCGAAAATATTAATTTATTCCTTGTGTATTTCTTAATTGTTCATATTTTGGCAGTTTCCATGAAAACAATTTTTCATGTGCTCCACTGAATAATTACTATATCTTATAATTCACAATTGTCTGTGATAATTATAGCCATAACATTCACAGTTTACATTTCTATGAAAGTAAATTCTCGCTCTAAATAATCTTTTAGAAAGTAAACTTAGATTGTTTTTGTTAAAGTACTTTTCAGTAATAATAATAATAATAATAATAATTATAACAATAATTTCTTAATAATAATAATAATAACAATAATAATAATAAATACTTTCTTAATGATAATAACAATTATGAAAATAATAAAAATAATAATTTCTTAACAATAATAATAATAATAATAATTTCTTGACAATAATGAAAACAATTATGAAAATAATAAAAATTGTAATTTCTTAATAATAATAATAATAATAATAATAATAATAATAATAATAATAATAATAATAATAATAATAATATTAAAACTCCACTCCCGTTAGTGGGTCACAGTCAGAATGATTCGTAACGTTTATATTTTTTTTTTTTTCGAGAAAGCCCACAAAAAAACATATGAAAAATGCGGTTATTTTTTCCCCTCTATACTCTAGGCTCTAGAGACTGTTTTGTCCAGGTCACAGAGGCGTTTCCGCCACGAGAGAAGGTTTCCATCGGGTGTGTAGTATATATCACGGGCAGATGCGATGGTATTCCCCCAAACATTTCTCAATCTAGAAGTTCGAAACCTTTTTTCCCAAATATTCTCGTTCCATTTCGTTATTCTTCATGCACTGTGGAAAACTCTTTGGTAATTCTGTTTGAGCAGGCTTAATCATGTACTTATATTCTTATATTTTTAGTTTTCTGAAAAGAAAACTATTGTGCCAACTTTGTCTGTCCGCACTTTTTTTCTGTCCGCTCAGATCTCAAAACTACTGAGGCTGAGGTCTGCAAACTGGTATGTTGATCTACCACCCTACAATCGTCAAACTTACCAAATTTCAGCCCTCTAGCCTCAGTAGTTTTTATTTTATTTAAGGTTAAATTTAGCCATAATCGTGCTTCTGGCAACGATATAGGACAGGCCATCACCGGCCCGTGGTTTAAGATTCACGGGCCACAGCTCATACAGCATTATACCGAGACCACCGAAAGATAGATCTATTTTCTGGTGGCCTTGATTATACGCTGTAGCGGCTGTACAGAAAACTCGATTGCGCCGAAGACTCTTCGACGCATTTTGTACTTGTTTTCTCTTTTTCCAGTCAGTCTACTCTGTTATATCTTTCTTTTTTCCAGGTCGAATGAGGAGAAATATATATATGTATATATATATATATATATATATATATATATATATATATATATATATATATATATATATATATATATATATATATATATATATATATATATATATATATATATATACTCGTATATATATATATACACCAAGATCAGCGAGAGGCTGATAATTGGATTACGTAATTAAATCACATGCAAACACTGGCAAACGGAGTTTCTCTCTCTCTCTCTCTCTCTCTCTCTCTCTCTCTCTCTTCTTTATATTGACGCTCAGTTTGAAACGTAATTGCTTAGTATTGTATTTCAAATTCAGTTACCCCGAAAGCAGTTTCACTCTGTAAATGAATTGTATGTTTTCTGTCCGGAATTTTTTTTTTTTTTTGTCTTTAACTGGGTTTCGTTGTTTTTATTGACTGATATGTTTTTTTTATAATTTGCTTAGTCGATGTTACCTGTATATGGGTAACCTTCAGCTTTTTTGGGAAGTTTTATTTTTTAAAGTTTCATTTTATTTATTGATTTAAATTTTTTTTTTTTTCTTTGTTGATGTTACTGCAAATAGATAATTTTTAATTCGTTTTTTGGAAAGTTTAATTTTTTCCCTCTATTTTTGTACATAGCTGTCTGTCAAGCTACTCATTTATAAAATTTAATATTTATATACTTTTCTAAGACGAGAAGCATGATATCGTGGTGTAATTAAATCGAAAATATTAATTTATTCCTTGTGTATTTCTTAATTGTTCATATTTTGGCAGTTTCCCATGAAAACAATTTTTCATGTGCTCCACTGAATAATTACTATATCTTATGGGTGATGATTACAGCCATACCATTCACAATTTTCATTTCTATGAATGTAAATTCTCGCTCTAAATAATCTTTTATAAAGTAAACTTAGATTGTTTTTGTTAAAGTACTTTTCAGTAATAATAATAATAATAATAATAATAATAATAATAATAATTTTCTTAATAATAATAATAATAATAATAATAATAATAATAATAATAATAATAATTTCTTAATGATAATAATAACAGTTATGAAAATAATAATAATAATAATAATAATAATAATAATAATTAATTTCTTAACAATGATAATAACAATTATGAAAATAATAAAAATAATAATTTCTTAACAATAATAATAATAATAATAATAATAATAATAATAATAATTCTAGATAATAATGAAAACAATTGTGAAAATAATAAAATTGTAATTTCTTAATAATAATAATAATAATAATAATAATAATAATAATAATAATAATAATAATAAAATAATAATAATAATAATAAAAACTCCACTCCCGTTAGTGGGTCACAGTCAGAATGATTCGTAACGTTTATATTTTTTTTTTTCGAGAAAGCCCACAAAAAGACATATGAAAAATGCGGTTATTTTTTCCCCTCTATACTCTAGACTCTAGAGACTGTTTTGTCCAGGTCACAGAGGCGTTTCCGCCACGAGAGAAGGTTTCCATCGGGTGTGTAGTATATATCACGGGCAGATGCGATGGTATTCCCCCAAACATTTCTCAATTTAGAAGTTCGAAACCTTTTTTCCCAAATATTCTCGTTCCATTTCGTTATTCTTCATGCACTGTCGAAAGCTCTTTGGTAATTCTGTTTGAGCAGGCTTAATCATTTACTTATATTCTTATATTTTGAGTTTTCTGAAAATAAAACTATTGTCTGTCCGTCCGCACTTTTTTCTGTCCGCCCTCAGATCTTAAAAACTTCTGAGGCTAGAGGGCTGAAAATTGGTATGTTGATCATCCACCCTCCAGTCATCAAACATACCAAATTGCAGCCCTCTAGCATCAGTAGTTTTTTATTTTATTTAAGGTTAAAGTTAGCCATAATCGTGCTTCAGGCAACGATATAGGCCAGGCCACCACCGCGGCTCATTCAGCATTATACCGAGACCACCGAAAGATAGAGCTATTTTCGGTGGGCTTGGTTATACACTGTACAGAAAACTCGATTGCGCCGAAGAAACCTCGGCGCATTTTTTACTTGTTACTCATTAATTTGTATTTTCTGATAACCTCTTCTTTCTGTATTTCCTACTGTACTACCTTCTGTAACTTCTTTCGAATGAACACCATAATATTCTTTGGAAGCTTGAATTTCAAGTCAGTGGCCCCTTTGGTGGGCTTTTTCCATATGAATAGGGTTCGTCTTCTGAATAATAATAATAATAATAATAATAATAATAATAATAATAATAATAATAATAATAAATTTATTCTAAATAGGAAGAGCTTTTTTATTCCACTTCTTCATAGCTATTGTTTTTAGTTTAAATAATTATAATAATAATATTGGTGGGCTTGTTATTCCACTGAATAATAATAATAATAATAATGATAATAGCTTTATTCTAAGTAGGGAAGAGCTTTTTGTTCCACTTTTCATAGCTATTGTTCTTATTTTAAATAATAATAATAATAATAATAATAATACTTAATTTGTTCTAATTTAAGAAGAGTTATATATTCCACTTAACAGCTTTTATTTTATTTTATTCAAAGCTCAATTTTTTTTTCAGCTCGATCGCCATTTTTCTTACTGCAGAGATGGACTTGAAAATCATTTGGCTCTGCTCCATCGTGTCAATATTCTCTCTCTCTCTCTCTCTCTCTCTCTCTCTCTCTCTCTCTCTCTCTCTCTCTCTCTCTCTCTCTCTCTCTCGTGCGCTTTTCCCCAATACTTTTGCCGACAGGGAAAGAGTAATGCTTTCCTTTTTTTTTATTTTTTTTATTTTTTTGGGCTGGAATTTGTCCGCCTAGGTTTTTCCCCAGAAGTGTTTTTTTTTGGGGGGAGGGGACCCCCTGTATTTGTGGGTAAACATGTTTTTTTTCTTTATTAACTTTTGAGATTCAATGAGAGAGTGAGAGGTGTGAGTTAACGCAAGGTCTGGTATAGAATAAATGAAATGTTAATTTGGAATTCCCATATACAAGTTTTGTTCACGTACATAGATATACATATTCAGTATATATATATATATATATATATATATATATATATATATATATATATATATATATATATATATATATATATATATATATATATATGTATATGTATATATATTTATATATATATACATATATACATACACGCACACACACAAAGACATACTCGTAAACAAAAATTGAAAAACACCAAAAAACAGAATTGGTGTTTGGCTTGAAAGTTACGCGTATTGGAATTAAGTTTTTTGATGACAGGCACATTTAAAAGTATCTAATTAAACAGACAGTCATTATCTTTAAGGTTTGAAACACACACACACACACACGCACGCACACACACACAAACAAAAACACACACAAAACACACGTAAAAAAAAAAGGAGAATTGTCATTATTACGAAAAATTGCAACGTAAACGAAACGAGTTTTTGAATGCAGATACATCTCAAATTTTAAATTCAACAGATAATCCTCATAATCAATGTTATTAAAAAAACTCAGAAATTCTGAAAGAGAATTTTTTTTTCTTTCTCATGTTCCTCCTTTCTTATTTTCTCCTTCCAAAGAAAGAGAATCTCTGGTCCGCTCTCCTGGAGGAAATAAATCAGAGAGATTTTTTTCTTCTTTGGGATTTGTATTTGTGTTCTGGGGTATTTTTTTACGTTTGTGGTTGTGTGTGTATTGTTTGAGAGAGAGAGAGAGAGAGAGAGAGAGAGAGAGAGAGAGAGAGAGAGAGAGAGAGAGATTATAGTACTGATTTGAAAGTTCCTGGAGGTGAAACATAGAGAGATTTGTTATTATTATTTTATTATTATTATTATTATTATTATTATTATTATTATTATTATTATTATTATTATTATTATTATTTTTATTTATTATTATTATTATTATTATTATTATATTTTTTTATTTATTATTATTATTATTATTATTATTATTATTATTATTATTCATAAGAAAAACCCCTATTCATATGAGACAAGACTACAGGGGCACTTCTCTAGTTTCGTACCTTAATACAATAGGCTTTACTTATATTTTCACAAATAAAAGTTTGTAAATAAGTATCTTTAAGTAATAGTTCTGGCTGTTATTAGACAATGTTTTCTTAAGGACCCTAAAAATCAAATTTATTAAACCTGTGATTTTTTTTTAATTCTAAATATTATTATAGCATTAAAGACACGTGATGAGGTTGGGATCTCGAGTATAATCATCCGTGGTCCAATAAAATAGGTATTAAGGACTTCTGCTTATGAGTTCTTGCAATTCTTCAGTGATTATTAGAAGATTTTATGTTAAAACTATATATATATATAAAATATATATATATATATATATATATATATATATATATATATATATATATATATATATATATATATATATATATATATATATATACAATGGGGGACCTCGTTGTGATTAGGGGACCTGGGTTGGTTTCCCTCTACCGGACATCATAATTTCTTCATATTTCTTGCACTTGGATCCCGAGGCTTTGCAGTGCATATCCAAAAAAGCGCAAAGAATTAGAAACGTTAAGAGGGCATTGTGGCCATTACAATTACATATATATATATATATATATATATATATATATATATATATATATATATATATATATATATATATATATATATATATACATTCATATGTATATTTATACATTCATATGTATATATATAGATAGATAGATATACAGACAGCCATCAACCGCAAATGGACGTCCCAAGAAAACACGAATGACTGACAAGAACTTCTCGCTTGAAGATGGAATTCAGCCATTCACAAAACAAAAACGATTTTGAGAATAAAACCCATTAAACAAACAAGTTCGCGGGAAAAATATTTTCAGCAGATTTTCCAATGAATTAGACATGTCAGGGAATTGTTTCTCCTGCGTTTGACAGGAGCATTAAATCAATAAAGGTATAAATAAAAATTGTATAAGTGGATTCTACGCTTATGAATAGCAAGGAATATTCTGGGGGTCCATTTCGACTAAACGTGGGTCATATGATAAATAAATATGCAGAAAAATAATATTATTGCGATGGATTTGTCATACCATAGCAATGAAATGCACATACACACACAATATATATATATATATATATATATATATATATATATATATATATATATATATATATATATATATATATATATATATATTATATATTATATATATTTTATATTTATTTTTAATAACTTTATTAATTCATTTATCACACATTTATACGTATAATGTGATATATATAATATATACATATATATATATATATATATATATATATATATATATATATATATATATATATATATATATATATATATATCTAATATACTATATACATATATATATATTCATAATCAAACTATTAAAAATATTATAACAACGATCATTATTATTGATCTGACATGCAACATTCATATCATAATGAAAAAGCCATTCATAATCAAAATGCTATTAACAAATCAACAAGATTTAAGAGCAAAGACGAAACCCAAGCAAAATTAAGCAACTTCGCCGTTGCTCGTCAAAACCCATGTTTGTGCAACGATTGTCAAAACTGAAATGATCAAGACATCAGCAAACGTCAATTTTCTTTTACAGCGAAACTTCAATCAGATAATGAAAAATGCCGTTTGCCAAAAAAACCTGTAATAAAAATATCAATACCTACCTTTTATCCAACAATGCCATATTAACATCCTGTTTCCAATTTCCAACCACCCAGAAAAGATTTAAGAGCTTCTAGATGAAAGACGTCTTTTTGAAACTGCTGGAAGAGCTGAGGCCTCATATCTCGAAGCAAAATACAAAGTTTCGAAGATCAATATTCGAAGAAAGATTAACAATTACACTAAGTTGCTCGTCAAAAAATATTATTACATGTTTGTGCAACGAGCAAAAAAATTAATACAAAAAATATGAAATGATTCAGATCAAATAGAAGAATCAAATGTAAAAATTCCTTCTTCTTAAAAACTCATAATCGTATGTTTAGTAAGGATCAGAGGAACGTCAATTTTCTTCCTGTGAAGACGAAACTTCCATGATGGAGGGCAAGATATTGGCAGGAGATGAGAGATGGTTCCTGCATTAGTTGGATGGAGGGCTGGTCCCTGCAGGGTGCCTGAAGGAGCTGGTCCCTGCATGGGTGCCTGCATTTGATGAAATGATGCCTGCATATGAAGTGGTCCCTGTAGAGAGAGAGATCACTGCTTGACATAGAGAGAGAATGATAAGAGAGAGAGAGAGAGAGAGCTGTAAGTTCTGTGATTTTTTTCGTCGGATGCTTTGAAAGAATTGAAGAGTCAGCAGTCTGAAATCTATTTTCTCGTCATCATTAAGAGACAGAGACAATCAGGAAAAACACATTAAAAATGAAGAGAGATTGAGACTGAGAAAAATCAGCAATAGTGAGTTGTTCCCAAAGGAGAGAGAATGCATTGAATGAATAAATCAACGTCAAACATCTTTGAAAAAAAGTGGTTCAGTGAGAGAGAGAGAGAGAGAGTGTGTGTTTTCCCAGGCAGCAGGACGGATGCAGCGTTGCAGCTGGTGCTGCGGGTGCGACAGAGAGAAAGAGCGTAGGGAGTGAGACAGACAGGCAGAGAATTATAGAGAGAGAGAGAGAAGAGAGAGACTGAGAGAAAAAAGAGAGAGAGAGAGAGAGACTGAGAAAAGAGCTGGAGTGAGTTGTGAAAGGGAGAGAGAGAGACAGAGAGGAAAAAGAGAGAGAGAGAGAGAGAGAGAGAGCTGGTGAAACAGAGAGAGAGACAGAGAGAGATAGAGAGAGAGACTGAGAAAAAGAGCAGGAGTGAGAGACAGGAAGAGAGAGAGAGAGAGAGCTGGTGTGGGAAACACAGAGAGAGAAAGAGGGTGCAGTGAGACAGACAGGAAGAGAATTTTATTGAGAGAGAGAGAGAGAGAGAGAGAGAGAGAGAGAGAGAGAGAGAGAGAGAGAGAGAGAGAGAGAGAACTCTGGCAACCTTTTCCACAGACAAAAATCGTAACAAGCAATCCCCTTGAGGGAATTTCCGCTTCAAATCGAAATGTTGCTAAACATCCAGAAAGTCGTTATATGTCTTACCATCTTTCTCCTTGAGCTAAGGAGGAATTCAGTTTTACTAAACGAAAGAAAAAAAAAGCTTTCAGAGATCTTTTTATTGAGTTTGGTCTTTTTTAACTGTATTTGGTTTTATTTTTTCTGATTATGATTTATTTTATTTATTGGCGTGGTCGGATTTGTTTATGAATGCTGAGGAATGTAGTGATCTAATTTTAAATCAGGTTAAGATAGAATCAGATAATTTGACTATATGTATATATACATATGTATATATATTTGTATATATACATGTATGTGTGATTAATACAAATATAAAGTCAAATTATCTTACTGTATCTTTTTAAAATTATTTATATAATATACAGTATTTAAAATATATATTATATATATATATATATATAGTATATATATTATATATATATATATATATATATATATATATATATATATATATATATATATATATATATATATATATATATATATATATATATATATATATATATTATATATATCCTCTGTTCACAATCTGAATTATTTAAGTCTCTGATAATTAGAGGAATGTGTTGGTTATAACCACATTTAAAAAGTATATGGGCCTATCAACCTCTCCCAAAAAAATAGTTGAAAACCAGAATGCTATTAACACGAAGCACATACATGCATTGCAATACGCTTGTATAAGTCGTCCGTGTATGTGTCTGTATGTGAACGAACGTGTATTTATCTGAATTTTCCTTGCATTCGTAATTCTCAAACTTGAAAAGGCCATCTTAGCCAAAAGCAATTTTTCAATTTCTTGGCCAATTTCCGTCTCGATTCGGCCTTGTCTCCTGGGCTATCCGGTTACCAGGATCTTGGAGAGAAGATTACCGAAAGGAAAAAGAAATAAGAGCCAAGAATGAGAAGAGTAAGAAGAAGAATGTATTGGTTACAGCGTCCGTCATATTTAGTAGGGGTTCTCCTGAGAGTATTCGAGGTCCATTTCAAGTGCTTTCGTAGATACGACGATGTGGAATCATTGGGTTTTATCAGTTCTTTGGTGTATTTTAAGTTTGGGATGACAGTCTTCGATCTGACTTCTAGCTGGCTTGAGTCAGACAGGTAATTGGGGTGACCTTAGATACACACATACACACACACACACACACACACACACGATTATGGCTAACTTGAATCTTAAATAAAATAACAACTACTAAGGCTAGAGGGCTGCAATTTGGTATGCTTGATGATTGGAGGGTTGATGATCAACATACCAATTTGCAACCCTCTAGCCTCCGTAGCTTTTAAGATCTGAGGGCGGACAGAAAAAAGTGCGGACGGACAGACAAAGCCGGCACGATAGTTTTCTTTTACAGGAAACTGAAAAACTGTATACAAATTCCATTTGCATTCAATTCAGATTTAAACCAAGACTTCATACTAAAAGGATACATTTTGATTTAAGAAATTTTCCATCACTATTCTTAGAATGTATTAGTCGAGAGGAATTTGAATTACAATAAATATCAAGATTTAAATATTTTACAAGATTCGTTTGTTCAATCCTCATACAAGAAAACTGAATCAAAATTCCTATTTGAATTCAGTCCAAATTTAAATCATGACAAAAGCATACATTTTGATTTGAGAAACCTCCCATCACAATTTTCCCTCCGAAACCGAGTGTCTGCTGAAAGATTTAAATCTCGTCCATGTTTTATATTTACTTTCCAGGGAATTCTCGGACCTGGCACTGTCCTTCCAAAGGCGAGAAAGCCTTGTTATGTCCCTGGAAGGATGAGAGAGGAAAATTTTGCTGGGAATGTCACGCCAAGTAGGAAATGTCCCTCAGAAAATGTCATGGTCAGCGCGAGGGGGCGATAAACGACGAAATATTTCTGGGATCCAGGCTTTACAGAGAGAGAGAGAGAGAGAGAGAGATTTACGTTTCTCTGAATGAGCAAACAAATATATATGTAAATGAATCAGTAGGTAAATAGATAAATAAATAAATAAGTAGATAAATCGATAACTAAATAAATAAGCAGATAAATAGATAAATAAATAAATAAATAAAGCGATAACTGAATCAATAAATAAATGAATGAATGAAAAATAGATAAGTAAGTAAATAACTATATGAATAAATAAATGAATAAATAAATATATAAATAATTAAATTATTATATTAATAAATAAAGAATAAATACATAAATAAATTAATCAAAAAATAAATAAATAAATAAATAAAGAGATAATTAAATGAAAAAATAAATAACACAACAAAAGAATAAATTTAATTAAATAAATAAATGAATAAATAAACAAGTGAATAAATAAATAACTGAAGAATGAAATAAAGAAGTAAACAAGTGAATAAGTAAATAAATAAATAAATAAATATATAAGTAAATAAATGAATGATTACGAAGAATAAATTCATAAATATATAAATAAATAAGTGAATAAATTTATAAACAAATTTATAAATAGATAAATAAGTAAATAAATTAAATAAATAAATAGATAGATAGATGGATTCTTGGCGTCGTGCATTGATGAAGAAATAAACAAGTGCAAAGGAAGGAGACACTTAGGAGTTTTTGTATACCGTTTTTTTTTATTGCGTGACTGACAGAATATGGTTCGTAAAATGGACGGAACAAAAGGGATGTTTTTCCTTTATGAAAAATTGGAGGGGGGCGGATGGCGTGGAACCGTCTTACAGGCCGGTCATGTTTTGCTGTAGTTTACACATCCCCAACAAAAAATGGAGAGAAAAAATCATGGATTCTTGTAACTTCTAATTGCATTTTTTTTTTTTAGAATAATAAATGAAATTCATTATCTCCAACTTTATATTACTTAATTTTAGGAATTCTTTCTTATCTAACTAGAATTAATGGAATACACATATAAATAACCAAGGATTTTATATACTGTACAGAAACAATATCATAACTTACATAAGCATGATTTTGGATTACAATATATAAAATTCATTCCTTCGGACTTAATACTACTAAATTTTTTAAATTCTATCATATCTAATCAAGGTTCTTTATTTATATATACATATATATAATATATATATATATATATATATATATATATATATATATATATATATATATATAAATGAACAAACAAAATCGTGTTTCACAGAAATAAATTTCTGACTCACCACGGGACCGAACCCCGGCCTTTTGAGTAAGAGTCCAGGGCGTTAGCATTTCGGACACAAAGGTCAAATATATATATAATATATATATATATATATATATATATATATATATATATATATATATATATATATATATATATATATATATATATATATATATATATATATATATATATATATATATATATATATATAATATATTTCATATATGGAATTCCCAAATATTTCTTAGTAACAAGGTGACTGGCAATGAATCTTATTCCCTGTGCTATTGCTATTGCTATTGCATTATATGATGTTTTCAGTCTTTATTAGAGAATGTTTGCACCCTTGCAACATATGAAAGATGTGTGTGTGTGTGTGTGTGTGTGTGTGTATGTTCAGCCTTCTTGAAGAATAATGAAAAGCTTTCTTCATTTCATACCTCATATTCTTTTATATATCAGCACGTTAGTTAATGGAGTTTTATGTTCACTCCCAACATCCTTCTCTCTCTCTCTCTCTCTCTCTCTCTCTCTCTCTCTCTCTCTCTCTCTCTCTCTCCAAAAGAAAGATGCGAAACACTTCCTCAAATAGCAACGCAATGCAGGGTTCCCGCAAGCCAGAGAGAGAGAGAGAGAGAGAGAGAGAGAGAGAGAGAGAGAGAGAGAGAGAGAGAGACCTTACCTTACCTTACAGTTCGTTCGGGTTGCCCCAGGTCCCGCAGTGTGAGAGAGAGCGAGAGAGAGAGAGAGAGAGAGAGAGAGAGACCTTATTTGACCTCATATGTGAAAAAGGTTGGACATAAATACAGTGTATATAGTATGTGTGTGTATATATATATATATATATATATATATATATATATATATATATATATATATATATATATATATATATATATATATATATATATATATATATATATCAATATGCGTGTGTGTGTATGTGTACTTTATAAGTAGAGAGAGAGAGAGAGACTTCATCAGGGGTTTTAAGTGAAAAAGTTCGGGCTTACATACATACATACATACATACATACATACCTACATATGTATGTGTTTGTGTGTATTTCTATAGACAAAAAGAAAGAGAGAGAGAGAGAGAGAGAGAGAGAGAGAGAGACCACCTGCGACCTGAGTAAAAGTTAAGGAAGTCAATAACTACCTTGTTTCACCATTACACCTCCCAACCTGATCGTTAGAAGTAGCACCTGCACAAAGCGACCGAGCCGGCGGGCCGTATCGTTTCTCTCAGACAGTTTCCTTGTGTTTAGCTTGTGCATTCTCTTCGCGGTAATTCTGGATTCATTTTCCACCTTTTTTATAGTGAAAATTGACCTAAAAGTTCCTTTAATTGAGCGTATTCGTGTGTTGGAACCTCTGGGAGATTTGTTTGGTCAAGAGAACGATGTTTTATGCCGTTAGAACTTGCAATGTGCTAAATGAAAGTGTTAATGATGGATGCATTTGCTAACTTTTTTAGGTGAAAAGGGCCTTTAAGTGAGCGTATTCGTGTCCTAGAACTTCTAAAAACTTTGTTTAGTCAAGAAAAATCTGTTTTACCCAGTCAGACTTTTACACTATGAAGTTAAAGTGGGAGAAATGGATTTATCTGCTACTTTTTTAAGTGAAAAGTGCCTTTAAGTGAGCTTTTTCTTGTGTTAGAGCTTCTGAAAGTTTAGTTTTTGTCAATAAAACAGTGTTTTACTCCCTCAGAACTTTTACTTTAACAAGTAAAAGTGGAAATTCTGGCTTTATTTTCCATTTCTTTAAAGTGAAAATTGCCCACAAGTAAAAGCGGAAATTCTGGCTTCATTTGCCTTTTAAGTGAAAACTGCCTTTAAGTGGCAACTGGATTTATTTTCTACTTTTTAAAGTGAAAAGTGCATATAGATGAGCCTTATAAATGAACGTATACGCTTCTTAAAACTACAGAAAGTTTTGTTCATGTCAAGAAAAATATTTTGCACCGTCAGAACTTATACTTCAAGATATACTAGTGGGGAACTGGTTCGTTCATACAGTGATGGCAGTGGTGTCCAAAATATTATAGATAATCAAGCATGGATTATAGAAGAGAGGTATCTAACCTCCGTATATGTTATAACAGGCAAAGAACTTCGTTCTGCTTTTAATGGTATCAAGTCTTTGCATTATTATTTTCAATTTTTCTACTGTTAAAGTACCTTTGGATGTCTATTAATTCAAAACTGTTTTTGGAAAAATTCGGGAACATTTGAAAGATTTTACTGACTTTTTTCAATACTGAATCTCTTGGACTGTTTATAAAGTACCTTTGTGTGTCTATTAATAAACAATATCCAGTGATTATGATTTAGGAAAGAAATTAAGATATGAAAATGCCTGGGTAAAATATATTAAACATTTCATCACATAGATGAAAGTGCATTTTTAAGGACACGCCATTTATTCAGTGATCAGAACTTTGTTAATTAACAATATATAGTAACTGATTTTGGAAAGAAACTAAAGTATGAAAATGTCTGAGTAAAATATATTAACATTTCATCACATAGATGAAAGTGCATTTTTAAAGACGCCATTTCTTCAGTGATCAGAAGTCTGTTAACTAACAATACATAGTAACAGGTGCTGGAAAGAAGATAAACTTTGAAAATGTCCAGGTAAAATATGGTATTTTCCAACAAACATCTGAAGGTACATTTTCAAAGACGAGTCATATCTTCATTGATCAGAAACATCATACTCATTTCTCCATCAAGCAAGCAATTGTTACGAGGTTACCTTTACAAAGTCATGAACTTCAAATTAAAGAACTGTCTGCAAGCAAAAGGCAAAAGCAAGATAGAAACCAACATTCAAGCATTACAGTAATGTTGAAAAAAAATTTGTATGGCAGTATTCAACACACAGCTAAAGGTATACATCTTTCAAGACACGCCATATCTTTATTGGTCAGAAATATCTTACTCATTTCTCCATCAAGCAAGCAATTATTACGATGTTATCTTGACAAAGTCATGAGCTTCAGATTAGAGAACTTTCCACAAGCAGAAAGCACAAGCAAAATAATTTCCACATTCAAGCACTGGAGTAAGGCAGCCGTCGCTTTCTCCCGGTTGATGGTGAGTGTTAAAACTCACATTTATATTATTTATAATTTATGAATATTAATTTGATAATCCTTTTAAAAAACCATTCTCATTTTTCTCTGTAATCATTTTGGCTCATTCTATTCATCGTTACTCATTCATTATTCATTAATTCACGCATTTTCATTCATTTAAAGGAAATACAAGTGGCTTTAGTAATTTAATGTAATGGGAAAATTTTGTAGGGAGGAACTTATTGTTATGGGAAAGTTATTCGTGTATTATCCTACATTACAGTGATGTTGAAATCATTACAGTAATGTTGAGATCATTACAGGAATTTTGTAAACATTACAGGAGTGTTGAAAACATTATAACACCCCCAACGATTTAAGTATTAAGCGTTTTATTTAATGTATTGAAATTAGTTTTTTTGTGTGTGGATTTACTTTCGTTGTAAGTTCAAAGTGTAAAATTTTTTTATTATTAGCATATCCAATTAGTCAAATCTCCTATTTTATCATTTATCAGCATTTGTTGATAAATGTACACTTTGTACTTCGTGATACTAATTGATTAAGGTGTTGTTAGCCAATTTAACATCTAGGAGTGAAATTAAGTTAAGATTATTTTAACATATCCCTTGATAGTGAATAATTACATTCAGTAATGCCTTGGTTATCAGAGGTTGATAGTGACAGTTTTCATTGTTGATAAGTGTATAATATGTAGAATATATATATATATATATATATATATATATATATATATATATATATATATATATATATATATATATATATATAAATATATATATCCTTTACATTAAAACCAGCTTTATCTTATACTAAATTATAATTCTGACCTTCAGTATCAAATCCTTTTGAATATCTCGTTCCTCCTCTCCGGCAAAAAAGTGACGAATATTTCACGAAAGCGTCAGACATCTTCAGTCTTCTTTAGCCTTTGAGTAAGCCTTTCAGTCTATCTTCATAACCGCTGCATTTTCTCGGAGGCCGACGATTTCAGACTTCATCCCCGAAAGGCTAAAACTTGAGATTCTTGTTGTCTCTCTCTCTCTCTCTCTCTCTCTCTCTCTCTCTCTCTCTCTCTCTCTCTCTCTCTCTCTCTCTCTGTTATGATTTATGATATATGCTTCTGGCCAGAACGTAAAGCGACTGAATTGATGGTGTCGTGCATTGCATGTCTGTGTCATGTATTTCCTGTCTGCGTCGTGTGTATACATGTTTGCGTCGTGTGTTGCGTGGCTATGTTATGTATTACATGTGCGTCGATTGTTCATGTCTGCGTCGTGTATTGCATGTATGTGTCGTGTATTGTCAGTCTGTGTCGTGTAGTGCATGTCTGTGTCTTGTATTACATATCTGCGTCGTTCATTACATGTGTACGTCGTGTGTGCATGTCTGCGTCGTGTAGTGCTTGTCTGCGACGTATGTGCATGTCAGTGTCGTGTATTGCATGCCAGTGTCGTGTAAGTTTGACTTAATACAGTTCATATTGCTAAAGATTACTTCTAATGGAAGGTCTCTCTCTCTCTCTCTCTCTCTCTCTCTCTCTCTCTCTCTCTCTCTCTCTCTCTCTCTCTCTCTCTCTCTCTCTCTCTCTCTCGTAATGTCCTTCAGTCGTTTATCTTGTTCTTAGGCAACTGCGTGAGTGATAACAAAACTTTAACTGCGTAAAACATATAATTACTCTCTCTCTCTCTCTCTCTCTCTCTCTCTCTCTCTCTCTCTCTCTCTCTCTCTCTCTCTCTCTATTGCAATGTCTTCCAATCGTTGTAACTTGTACCTAGGAGACACGTAAGTGATAACAGAACTTTACCTGCTCGAAACATGTAATTTCTCTCTCTCTCTCTCTCTCTCTCTCTCTCTCTCTCTCTCTCTCTCTCTCTCTCTCTCTCTCTCCAGCTCCTGAGAGAGGATCAATTAACAAATGACCACTTTAAAACCATCCATTCTCTTCAGACCATCGCCTTTGGCAGTTTCCCGTCTTTTTCTGTTGCAAAGTTGCCCCCACAAGAAGCTCTGCAACTCGAAAGCCTCGTTAGGTCAATTCGTTATTTAGACTTTCTCTCGTTTTTCGTGGATTTCGAAGGACCGGGGACTATTATTTAAGTTGTCAGTTACCTCTAACTATTAGTTGCTTGTACTACAAGACTTATAGTCGACGCATTTTAAGAATATCACTCGGCCACGCCCACATCCTCCCTACCCTTACCCCACCACCCAAGCCCAACCCCCTCCCCTCTTTCACGATATTAGTCATACGGCTGGCAGTTATGTCCTTATCGGGAGCCGGAGTCGGACTGGGATGAGCGAGATGCTTCGGACATTGACGCACAGAGAGAGAGAGAGAGAGAGAGAGAGAGAGAGAGAGAGAGAGAGAGAGAGAGAAAGTATGTTGACAGAACAGCTATACAAAAATAAGCACCAGTTTACAGGTTCTAGAGCCTCCTTTGGTTATCGAATGAGCGACCTTTCGATGTTATCAGAGTCATAGCCAAGCGCCAACGGATATCATCCGAGAGTGCAGTACAATAATGTCATGCATTATCTACGGCGCCAGGGAAAGGGGGCGTGGCCGAGTGATATTCTTAATAGGTGACAGTCAAGTGTGGATCAAACGTTTACTCAGATGCTTCAGTAATAAATTCGCTTGTCTTTTGCAGCCGTTATGCAACCTTGGTCAAATGCTTGATGAAATGTCTGTGTCAGCAGCAATTGCTTCCTTCAGTACCTTGCAATGGTTTTGGGGAGTTAGGGGAGTTGTGTCTCTTAGTAAATCCTCTATTTAAGTCTCTCTTTCTCTTAGTAAAGCCTTTCTCTTTATGCCTCTCTTTAACCTGTTTTTTTTCCTCTTTGAAAGCTTCTCTCTTCATGTTTCCCTTCGAGACTCGTTTTGTCTTAGTAAACCCTCTCTTTAAGCCTCTCTTTCCCATAGTAAAGCCTCTCTTGAAACCCCTTTTTCCCATAGTAAAGCCTCTCTTGAAACCCTTTTTTCCCATTTTTCCCTCTTTCTTTTCCCATAGTAAAGCCTCCTCCTCTTTCTTTTTCCCATAGTAAGTCCTCTCTTGAAACCTCTTTTTCCCATAGTAAAGCCTCTCTTGAAGCCTCTTTTTCCCATAGTAAAGCCTCTCTTGAAGCCTCTTTTTCCCATAGTAAAGCCTCTCTTGAAGCCTCTTTTTCCCATAGTAAAGCCTCTCTTGAAACCTCTTTTTCCCATAGTAAAGCCTCTCTTGATAGTAAAGCCTCTCTTGAAACCTCTTTTTCCCATAGTAAAGCCTCTCTTGAAGCCTCTTTTTCCCATAGTAAAGCCTCTCTTGAAGCCTCTTTTTCCCATAGTAAAGCCTCTCTTGAAGCCTCTTTTTCCCATAGTAAAGCCTCTCTTAAAGCCTCTCTTGAAGCCTCTTTTCCCATAGTAAGTCCTCTCTTGAAACCTCTTTTTCCCATAGTAAAGCCTCTCTTTTTCCCATAGTAAAGCCTCTCTTGTAAGCCTCTCTTTTTTCCCATAGTAAAGCCTCTTTGAAGCCTCTTTTCCCCTAGTAAAGCCTCTCTTGAAACCTCTTTTTCCCATAGTAAAGCCTCTCTTGAAACCTCTTTTTCCCATAGTAAAGCCCTTGATAGTAAAGCCTCTGAAACTTGATAGTAATCTCTTTTTTTTCCCATAGTAAAGCCTCTCTTGAAACCTCTTTTTCCCATAGTAAAGCCTCTCTTGAAACCTCTTTTTCCCATAGTAAAGTAAAGTCTTTCCCATAGTAAAGCCTCTCTTGAAGCCTCTTTCCCATAGTAAAGCTCTTTCTTTTTCCCATAGTAAAGTCCTCTCTTGAAACCTCTTTTTCCCATCTTTTCCCATAGTAAAGCCTCTCTTGAAACCTCTTTTTCCCATAGTAAAGCCTCCTCTCTTGAAACCTCTTTTCCCATAGTAAAGCCTCTCTTGAAGCCTCTTTTTCCCATAGTAAAGCCTCTCTTGAAACCTCTTTTTCCCATAGTAAGCCTCTCTTGAAACCTCTTTTTCCCATAGTAAAGTAAAGCCTCTCTTGAAGCCTCTTTTTCCCATAGTAAGCCTCTTGAAACCTCTTTTCCCATAGTAAAGCCTCTCTTGAAGCCTCTTTTCCCATAGTAAAGCCTCTCTTGAAGCCTCTTTTTCCCCATAGTAAGAAAACCTCTTTTTCCCATAGTAGCCTCTCTTGAAACCTCTTTTTCCCATAGTAAAGCCTCTCTTGAAGCCTCTTTTTTCCCATAGTAAAGCCTCTCTTGAAACCTTTTTTCCCATAGTAAAGCCTCTCTCTCTTTTTTCCCATAGAAACCTCTTTTTCTTTTTCCATAGTAAAGCCTCTCTCTTTTTCCCATAGAAGCCTCTTTCTTTTTCCCATAGTAAAGCCTCTCTTGAAGCCTCTTTTTCCCATAGTAAAGTTTTTTTCCCATAGTAAAGCCCTCTTTTAGTTTTTCCCCATAGTAAAGCCTCTCTTGAAGCCTCTTTTTCCCATAGTAAAGCCTCTCTTGAAACCTCTTTTTCCCATAGTAAAGCCTCTCTTGAAACCTCTTTTTCCCATAGTAAAGCCTCTCTTGAAACCTCTTTTTCCCATAGTAAAACCTCTTTTTCCATAGTAAAGCCTCTCTTGAAGCCTCTTTTTCCCATAGTAAAGCCTCTCTTGAAACCTCTTTTTCCCATAGTAAAGCCTCTCTTTCTTTCCCCATAGTAAGCCTCTCTTGTAAACCTCTTTTTTTTCCCATAGTAAAGCCTCTCTTAGTGAAACCTCTTTTTCCCATAGTAAAGCCTCTCTTGAAGCCTCTTTTTCCATAGTAAAGCCTCTCTTGAAGCCTCTTTTTCCCATAAGTAAAGCCTCTCTCTTGAAAGTAGTAAGCCTCTTTTTTTCCCATAGTAAAGTCCTCTCTTGAAACCTCTTTTTCCCATAGTAAAAAGCCTCTTTTTCCCATAGTAAAGCCCTCTCTTGAAACCTCTTTTTCCCATAGTAAAGCCTCTCTTGAAGCCTCTTTTTCCCATAGTAAAGCCTCCTCTTTCCCATAGTTCTTTTTCCCATAGTAAAGCCTCTCTTGAAAAAGCCTCTCTTGCCTCTTTTTCCCATAGTAAGTCCTCTCTTGAAACCTCTTTTCCCATAGTTCTCCCATAGTAAAGCCTCTCTTGAAACCTCTTTTTCCATAGTAAAGCCTCTCTTTTTTCCCAAACCTCTTTTTCCATAGTAAAGCCTCTCTTGAATAGTAAAGCCTCTTTTTTTTCCCATAGTAAAGCCTCTCTTGAAACCTCTTTTTCCCATAGTAAAGCCTCTCTTGAAGCCTCTTTTTCCCATAGTAAAGCCTCTCTTGAAGCCTCTTTTCCCATAGTAAAGCCTCTTAATAATAATTTCTTGAAGCCTCCCCCATAGTAAAGCCTCTCTTGAAACCTCTTTTTCCCATAGTAAAGCCTCTCTTGAAACCTCTTTTTCCCATAGTAAAGCCTCTTGAAACCTCTTTTTCCCATAGTGAAAGCCTCTTTTCCCATAGTAAGCCTCTCTTTTTTCCCATAGTAAAGCCTCTCTTGAAGCCTCTTTTTCCCATAGTAAAGCCTCTCTTGAAGCCTCTTTTTCCCATAGTAAAGCCTCTCTTGAAACCTCTTTTTCCCATAGTAAAGCCTCTCTTGAAACCTCTTTTTCCCATAGTAAAGCCTCTCTTTCCCAAAAAAAGGGCTTCTCTTTCCCCATAGAAGCCTCTTTTTTCCCATAGTAAGCCTCTCTTGAAGCCTCTTTTTCCCATAGTAAAGCCTCTTTTCTTGAAGCCTCTTTTTCCCATAGTAAGCCTCTTTGAAACCTTTTTTTCCATAGTAAAGCCTCTCTTGAAACCTCTTTTTCCCATAGTAAAGCCTCTCTTGAAACCTCTTTTTCCCCCATAGTAAGTAAACCTCTTTTTCCCATAGTAAAGCCTCTCTAGTGAAGCCTCTTTTTCCCATAGTAAAGCCTCTCTTTCTTTTTCCCATAGTAAAGCCTCTTGAAGCCTCTTTTCCCATAGTAAAGCCTCTCTTGAAACCTCTTTTTTCCCATAGTAAAGCCTCTCTTGAAAACCTCTTTTTCCCATAGTAAAGCCTCTCTTGAAACCTCTTTTTCCCATAGTAAAGCCTCTCTTGAAATTTTTTTTTTCCCATAGTAAAGCCTCTCTTGAAACCTCTTTTTCCCATAGTAAAGTAAGCCTCTCTTTCCCATAGTAAACCTCTTTTTCCCATAGTAAGTCTCTCTTGAAACCTCTTTTTCCCATAGTAAAGCCTCTCTTGAAACCTCTTTTTCCCATAGTAAAGCCTCTCTTGAAGCCTCTTTTCCCATAGTAAAGTCCTCTCTTGAAACCTCTTTTTCCCATAGTAAAGCCTCTCTTGAAACCTCTTTTTCCCATAGTAAAGCCTCTCTTGAAACCTCTTTTTTTTCCCATAGTAAAGCCTCTCTTGAAACCTCTTTTTCCCATAGTAAAGCCTCTCTTGAAACCTCTTTTTCCCATAGTAAAGCCTAAAGCCTCTCTTGAAACCTCTTTTTCCCATTTCCCTTTTTCCCATAGTAAAGCCTCCTCTCTTGAAGCCTCTTTTTCCCATAGTAAAGCCTCTCTTGAAGCCTCTTTTTCCCATAGTAAAGCCTCTCTTGAAACCTCTTTTCCCCATAGTAAAGCCTCTTTTTTTTCCCATAGTAAAGCCTCTCTTGAAAAAGAAAATAGTAAAGCCTCTCTTGAAACCTCTTTTTCCCATAGTAAAGCCTCTCTTGAAGCCTCTTTTTCCCATAGTAAAGCCTCTCTTGAAACCTCTTTTTCCCATAGTAAAGCCTCTCTTGAAGCCTCTTTTTCCCATAGTAAAGCCTCTCTTGAAACCTCTTTTTCCCATAGTAAAGCCTCTTTTTCCCATAGTAAAGCCTCTCTAAGTAATAGTAAAGCCTCTCTTGAAACCTCTTTTTCCCATAGTAAAGCCTCTCTTGAAGCCTCTTTTTCCCATAGTAAAGCCTCTCTTGAAGCCTCTTTTTCCCATAGTAAGTCCTCTCTTGAAACCTCTTTTTCCCATAGTAAAGCCTCTCTTGAAGCCTCTTTTTCCCATAGTAAGTCCTCTCTTGAAACCTCTTTTTCCCATAGTAAAGCCTCTCTTGAAGCCTCTTTTTCCCATAGTAAAGCCTCTCTTGAAGCCTCTTTTTCCCATAGTAAAGCCTCCTCTTTTTCCCATAGTAAGCCTCTCTTGAAGTAAAGCCTCTCTTGAAACCTCTTTTTCCCATAGTAAAGCCACTCTTGAAACCTCTTTTTCCCATAGTAAAGCCTCTCTTGAAGCCTCTTTTTCCCATAGTAAAGCCTCTCTTGAAGCCTCTTTTTCCCCTAGTGAAGCCTTTCTTGAAGCCTCTTTTTCCCATAGTAAAGCTCTTTCTTTTTCCCATAGTAAAGTCCTCTCTTGAAACCTCTTTTTCCCATAGTAAAGCCTCTCTTGAAGCCTCTTTTTCCCATAGTAAAGCCTCTCTTCTCTGAAACCTCTTTTTCCCATAGTAAAGCCTCTCTTGAAACCTCTTTTCCCATAGTAAAGCCTTGAAACCTCTTTTTCCCATAGTAAAGCCTCTCTTGAAACCTCTTTTTCCCATAGTAAAGCCTCTCTTGAAACCTCTTTTTCCCATAGTAAAGCCTCTCTTGAAACCTCTTTTTTCCATAGTAAAGCCTCTCTTGAAACCTCTTTTTCCCATAGTAAGTCTCTCTTGAAACCTCTTTTCCCATAGTAAAGCCTCTCTTGAAGCCTCTTTTTCCCATTTTCCCATAGTAGGTAAAGTCCTCTCTTGAAACCTCTTTTTCCCATAGTAAGTCTCTTGAAACCTCTTTTCCCATAGTAAAGCCTCTGAAACCTCTTTTTTTCCCATAGTAAGTCCTCTCTTGAAACCTCTTTTTCCCATAGTAAAGCCTCTCTTATAGTAAGTCCTCTCTTGAAACCTCTTTTTCCCATAGTAAAGTCCTCTCTTGAAACCTCTTTTTCCCATAGTAAAGCCTCTCTTGAAACCTCTTTTTCCCAAACCTAGTAAAGTCCTCTTTTCTTTTTCCATAGTAAAGCCTCTCTTGAAACCTCTTTTTCCCATAGTAAAGCCTCTCTTGAAACCTCTTTTTCCCATAGTAAAGCCTCTCTTGAAGCCTCTTTTTCCCATAGTAAAGCCTCTCTTTTTTCCCATAGAAACCTCTTTTTTTTCCCATAGTAAAGCCTCTCTTGAAACCTCTTTTTCCCATAGTAAAGCCTCTCCCTCTTTTTCCCATAGTAAGCCTCTCTTGAAACCTCTTTTTCCCATAGTAAAGCCTCTCTTGAAGCCTCTTTTTCCCATGGTAAAGCCTCTCTTGAAACCTCTTTTTTTCCCATAGTAAAGCCTCTCTTTTTCCCATAGTAAAGCCTCTTTTTTTTCCATAGTAAAGCCTCTCTTGAAGCCTCTTTTTCCCATAGTAAGTCCTCTTCTGAAACCTCTTTTTCCCATAGTGAAACCTCTTTTTCCCATAGTAAAGCCTCTCTTGAAACCTCTTTTTCCATAGTAAGTCCTCTCTTGAAACCTCTTTTTCCCATAGTAAAGTCTCTTTTTCCCATAGTAAGTCTCTCCCATAGAAACCTCTTTTCTTTTTCCCATAGTAAAGCCTCTCTTGAAGCCTCTTTTTCCCATAGTAAAGCCTCTCTTGAAGCCTCATTTTCCCATAGTAAGTCCTCTCTTGAAACCTCTTTTTCCCATAGTAAGTCCTCTCTTGAAACCTCTTTTTTTTCCCATAGTAAAGCCCATAGTAAAGCCTCTCTTGAAACCTCTTTTTTAGTAAAAGCCTTCTCTAGTAAGTCCTCTCTTGAAGCCTCTTTTTAAAGTAAAGCTTCTTGAAACCTCTTTTTCCCATAGTAGAATCTCTTGAAGCCTCTTTATCATAGAAAAATTTGCAATATTGTAAGCCTCTCTTTCTTTTTCCCATAATAAAAAAATCTCTTTTCTTGGTCAGTGATTGCCAAAATTGTTTTCCCATAGTAAAGCCTCTCTTGAAGCCTCTTTTTCCCATAGTAAGAAACTTGAAAGCCTCTTGAAAAACCTCTTTTTCCCAGTAAAGTCCTCCAGGACGCCTTTTTTCCCATAGTTGAGTAAGCCTCTCTGAAGCCTCTTTTTCCCATAGTAAAGTCCTCTCTTGAAACCTTTTTCCCATAGTAAGTCCTCTCTTGAAAATAGTAAAGCCTCTCTTGAAGCCTTAAGCCTCTCTTGAAGAGATTCTTCGTCTTGTTAATATCAGGGAAAAATTTGCAACATTGCAAAAATTTCAAAAAAATCTCAGTCTTGTTGGTCGAGTGATTGCCAAGAATTGTTTTTGGGTCCTGCCGATATTTCAACAAAGGTAAAAGTGAATTTCGCCTCTCAGGACGTTTATTGTTATCGTTGAGGGGGCTGATACAACGTTACTGAACCGGACAGGCGAGAGAGAGAGAGAGAGAGAGAGAGAGAGAGAGAGAGAGAGAGAGAGAGAGAGAGAGAGAAAGGGGGAAGGGAGAGAGAGTATAATTATTACATTATACTTCCTGTAAAACAATTAAATAATGCTTGCTAAAATTACAAGTAAAATAAAACTGAAGTATTTAGAGAGAGAGAGAGAGAGAGAGAGAGAGAGAGAGAGAGAGAGAGAGAGAGAGAGTAACAAATAACTAATATACTTCATAAAACTAGAATTATTATATAAAACTATATATATATATATATATATATATAGAGAGAGAGAGAGAGAGAGAGAAGAGAGAGTAAAATAATTAAGTAATAATACTTGCTAAAAGGAGTGTGCGAAATTGTTTGCCACAGAATACAAATTCTCAATTTCCTTTTTCTTCCATAATTTCTTTCAAATGAACGCCATGTTCTTTGGAAGCTTGAATTGCAAGCCAATGATCTCTCTGGACTTGTTCCATATAATAATAATAATAATAATAATAATAATAATAATAATAATAATAATAATAATAATAATAATAATAATAATAATAATAATAATAATAATAATAATAATAATCTAATCTTTGTTTCCTCATAAAAAAAATTAATTGGAATAACATCGCGCTGAGTTTGGTCAGGTTTAAAAATAATAATCATATCTTCACCTAATTCTTTATGCCCGATTGCTCAATAATTTTTTTTTAATTCGTAAGAGATACAGGAACTGATATAAATGCATTTACGATTTGCTTATTTTAGAAATTAAAAAAAAAAAAAAAATTTCAAAGAGCTTTTGAAATGCTTCGTTATCCGGACCACATTCGCCGTTCAAAATATATCAGAATCAGAGAAGCCTCGTGGTAAATCATTTTAAATCATTTTCCAGTATTGCTCTGAAATGTTCCAGGTGAACTGCGCCATTTTTTTTTAAGGGTCTATTTCATCGGATCTCTTTTAAAACTCTTCTGCACCAAATTTCTTTTATAAATCGGGAAATGTTGTATTTTCAATGACATCTTTAGTGGGTCGTATAAAGTAAAATGGTTTTTAATCTGTTGAATGGAAGTAAAATATCATAAATGTAAAGATAGTTTTATGATTATGGTTTTTGGGAGTGCATTCAATAGTTTAATAGATAGGGAATCGAGCGATTTAGGAATGGAGTCCCTCAGATTAGCTGGGAATTTCAATAACGTTTTGCAGAGAAAGAAAGAGTGGATGGTATATCTGATGACCTGAATTATTTCTCTCTCTCTCTCTCTCTCTCTCTCTCTCTCTCTCTCTCTCTCTCTCTCTCTCTCTCTCTCTCTATCTATGTATGTATATATATGTATATATATATATATATATATATATATATATATATATATATATATATATATATATATATATATATATATATATATATATATATATATATATATATTTATATATATAAATACATTATATATATATTATATATATATATATATATATATATATATATATATATATATATATATATATATATATATATATATATATATATATAATACATACATGCAATATAGATATATATATAATATATATTATTGCATGTATGTATGAATGTTTGTATGTATAGATGTATAAATATGTGTATATATATGTATATATACAAACATACATACACATATGTATATTATACATACGTACATATACACAGTATAGTGAGAGAGAGAGAGAGAGAGAGAGAGAGAGAGAGAGAGAGAGAGAGAGAGAGAGAGAGAGAGATCGGGGGCTTATGCATCCTGTTACAAACTGAAAATAAGAAATTCAGGTCATTCCCTAATGTACAAGAAACTGGCTCAGAAGATTTTCTTTATGAAAAACTATATTAAAAAAATAATCTGTGCATTTTGGATATTGTATGTCCATTCAGCAGATTAAAAGCTATTTTAATCTGCTATTTTGTATCTACGATCCACTAAAGAGGTCGATGGAAACATAACATTCCCTGATTTATAAAAAACTGACTCAGAGGATTTTTCAAAAGATTTTCCAGGAAATGGATATTAAAAAAACAATAGTTCGGTTCACCTGGGACATTTCAAAGCAATATTGGAAAATGATTTTCAATGAGCCTCTCCTTATTCTGATATATCTTGAACGACGATGCGTTTCAGATAAGGAAGTATTTCAAAAGTTATTTTGAAATTGACCCTTTTCTTTAAACTAAAAAAAAAATAAGTCCTAGATGCGTATATATCATTCCCTGTATCTCTGATGCATTTTTTTAAATCATTGAACTATCGTGCATAAAGAATTCAGTGAAAATGTGGTTATTTTTTAACCTGATAAAACCTCAATGCGATGTGATTTCAACTTTATTGAAAGGAAACTGAGAATTGCGTGAATTCAGTTAATAGGAATAGAAGAGGTTTGAAATTGCTTGTATATATATCTCCAGAATAACCTAAAAATTCGTGATCAAAATCCAACTTTATTATTAACCGTATAAAAAAAAAAGTCAAATACGCGAGACAAAAAAAAATCTCAGATTACAAAACCCATTGCTCTTTCAAAGTCAAACATTTAATTGAACCAAAAATCAACATTAACATTAAAGAAAAGGTTGGTCTCTTAGGCTATGCTCCAATCGAACTCTCTCATCTGCCAGAGAAGTGTAAATGAAGAATTAAACTCTCAAACAGCTTATTTCTTAAATCAGAGCTAAGTACAATATTTTAGGCCTGACGATTTCAAATTTTAATTGCGACATGGCTTGTGACAGGCGTAATTAACCTCATGCGGTGCACTGTAGGCATTACTTAAGGTTTTTTGCAGCGTGCCTTCCTTTGGCCCCTAGCTACAACCCCTTTTGGTCCTTTTACTGTACCTCCTTTCATATTCACTTTCTTCCATCTTACTTTCCACCCTCTCCTAACAATTGATTCGTAGTGCAACAGCTTTGAAGTTTTCCTCCTGTTACACCTTTCAAACCTTCTACTGTCAATTTCCTTTTCAGCGCCGAATGACCTCGTTGGTCCCAGTGCTAGATTCTATATTCAATTCAGTTCAAAAAGAAAGTAAGCTTAGTCTATGATAGGCATTTAATAATTATATTACGTTTTATATGAAAGCCGAACCATTTCAGTTTTTCCGAAAACCCAGCCCGAATCGTGAGAGAGAGTTTGAAACGTTTTCCATTTTCTGATGCAAATGCAATTTACTTTAACTAGCAGTTAAACAATGTCGACTCAAACGTTTATTTTTATCCTGCGCCCACCCCCCTCACCCCCTCACAACGTTTTTGTGCTCCGTGTCACCGAAAATCTAGAAGAGAAAGGTTATCAAATCAAGGAGAATTGTTCTCCCCACCCAGTTCTCTCTCTCTCTAACTCTAACTCTTCAGTGTTACTCTATTAGTCAGAGAGAGAGAGAGAGAGAACTGTTACTCTATTTCAGAGAGAGAGAGAGAGAGAGAGAGAGAGAGAGAGAGAGAAGGTAGAATTGCCTATGTAATAATATATATATATATATATATATATATAAATATATATATATATATATATATATATATATATATATATATAGAGAGAGAGAGAGAGAGAGAGAGAGAGAGAGAGAGAGAGAGAGAGAGAGAGAGAGAGAAATATCTACGAACACGTCCAAATGACAGTGACTGAAAAGAAAGGAAGATAATTTTAAGATATCAAGATAAAAATGAAACGAAGAAACAGAATGTAGTTGGAGAGAGAGAGAGAAATAAGAAATATTAAAAAATATGTCGAAATGGCAATGAATGGAAAGGAAAGAGGATAATTTAAGATATAAAGATAAAAATCAAACAAAGAACCAAAATGTTGCTGGACATAGAGAGAGAGAGAGAGAGAGAGAGAGGCGTCTGTGTCCTTTAATTACTCGTATTAATTCAACAATGTTAAAACTCTCTCTGTATGAGAAGGGGTGTTTGAATATATGTATATTTGCTTATCTCTTTTCAAAACAGTCGGTTCTTTTACCAATGAGAGAACAAAGGTGGACTGTTCTTCTTCAGAGGTTTGAATGGCCATTACTTATCTCTCTTTACTTATCTCTTTCCTGCCTCTATATAATATCTTTTAAATTATTTGTTTTTAATTTTAAATATTTAAGCAATGTGTGATATTTCTTCTTCATATTTTCAGTGGTCGTTACATATCTCCCATGACTTATCTCGCTTTCCTGCGTTATTATATTATCTTTTAAATCATTCATTTTTATTTTTAAATATTACAGATATTTTAAGTATTTTGATTCAGTTAATTACCTAGTTTATTTAAATTATTGATTTATGCATGCATAGTTCACAGCCATAAAAGTATATTGTGGTTGAATTTCAAATCTGTATTATCATTAAATAGTTCAAAGTAATGAGAAACCTCGATTTAATTGATAGCAGTTATTGGTAAAGTCCCTAATTTTGACAAAATATGCCAAACACAGAGAGAGAGAGAGAGAGAGAGAGAGAGAGAGAGAGAGAGAGAGAGAGAGAGAGAGAGAGAGAATGAGATAAAAATTGAACAGAAAAAAAATGAGCTTATAATGAGTGGAAAGAAAGAAAGGATTTTAAGAGATGAAGATAAAAATTGAACAAGAAGAAAAATTGCAAAAATGCAGCTGGCCAAGTGTGTGTGTGTGTGTGTGTGTAAGAGAGAGAGAGAGAGAGAGAGAGAGAGAGAGAGAGAGAGAGAGAGAGAGAGAGCAAATGATTTTAGAAAACGTGGATATTATAACCACTGGAAAGAAGGAAAGACAAAAAGGTTAAGAGGCAAAAATAACAAACAAAGAGCCAAAAAAACGTAAACGGGCTAAGAGAGAGACAGACAGACAAACAGAGACAGAGAAAGTAAAAGAAAGTGAGAGAAAGTGAAAGAGAAAGCACAAGCAAAATGTAAACGGAAGCGCAGAAAGAAGAAGAAAGGGTAAAATAGAAAGCGAGAGATGTTTACAAGAAAGTCCTTCGTATATGTGAGAGAAGGGGGAACACGGACAAAGGAACTACAAAGGAATATTGACGGAGACAATAACACACAAAAGAGGAGAAGAGAGACGGAATGGAAGACACAGAGGAGAGGAATTACAACCTCCATATATATCCTGTTAGGAAGGAGAACTTAATTTATAACCTATATTCTGTTGGGAAGTGAGAATTATTAATCATTTAATGTCAGAACTTGATTTTTCAAGAAGCTCACATTGTGACATATTTTGTACACTGTATTATTATTATTATTATTATTATTATTATTATTATTATTATTATTATTATTATTATTATTATTATTTATTATATATTTGCAAGACATTAAAGATATTGTATTATTATTATTATTATTATTATTATTATTATTATTATTATTATTATTATTATTATATTATTATTATTATTATTATTATTATATATATTTCAGGACGAAAAGATATTGTGAAGTATTTTGTGAATATTTTTTAAATATATTATTATTATTATTATTATTATTATTATTATTATTATGGCTATTATTATTATTCATATTCAGGTTGCTATCTGTGTAGACACCCTGGAATCATGACGGAAAAGATATTGTTATTTTTGAATTATTTTTATATTATTATTACATGTGTACACATTCACAAGGCAAAATTAATCTCAATTTACCAGCTAAGCATTCTCAGAATTAAGTGGCTTTACAAAGAATAGAGAGAAACATAATAATAATATAATAATAATAATAATAATAATAATAATAATAATAATAATAATAATAAATAATTCAATTTCTTCAGTAAAATCAACAATTATATCAATAGAACTTTTACAGCTTTTAACTTTAGCCAGTAATATATTTCACTGATATAAGGTCTTTTAATAATAATAATAATAATAATAATAATAATAATAAACCTAAAATTATATGTATATCCCTTCCTGACATAATCATTAAAATATAATTGCACTTAGTGGCCACCCTCTGTGGAAATGGGTAAAAAATTATTTAGACATCAGTTCGAGAATAAATGATTTAATTGACTCGCGTCTATTCGACTTTAACAGATGACCAAAGAATAAAATTGTTTTATGGAAAAGGGTTAGATTTTTTATTCCTAGACACGTCACGGTATATATTTTAGTTAAAATTTTAAAATAATTAAGGAAGGGTGCCTTAATTTTCCAGTCATTGTTAAGAGTTGTCATTATTATTATTATTTATTATTATTATTATTATTATTATTATTATTATTAAAATTATTATTATAATAATAATAATAATATATTAATAATAATATCCTCAGAGACCTAGGTACCTATTATTATTATTATTATTATTCAATTGTCTACACACTTAGATAGATCAAGATGCCTCCTAACTTGCTCGGAAGAAATTACTGTTTTCATAATAATAATAATAATAATAATAATAATAATATTATTATTATTATTATTATTATTATTATTATTATTATTATTATTATTATTATTATGACTGAAATGAAAATGACAATTAATATAGTAGCCAGCCTCTCTTCAAGTGAATGCAACATTCTTTATCGCTACCACGAGAATGGGTGATTTTAATACAACTCGTCCATTCGTTTTCCCACGACTACAGATTAAATTTGTATTCTGTGAAGGTACCGAGAGAAAAAAAAAATGTCCAATATTACTCTCCGTCTGAGGGAAAGAAACGCATCAAATAATTTCTGAATGAGGAGGAATATAGTATTCGAGTGAATAGAAGCAGGGAAATGCACATCTGGGTTCTTTTGAATGCTGTGTCTTTACAAAAAAAAATGGAATGCAGGTTTTAATCAAATGGTATAAAGGTGCTGTACTTTCGACGATTTCGGATGGGAGAGGAATGTAATTTTCATTTGAATGTACTGTATGTAGGAGAGGGGAAATGTTGTTTATAGTACATTTTGTGCTGTAAGGGAAGAATTAATATGTTGTTCTTTTGTTATAACTATAAATGGTATTGCGAGGGTACTGTACTCGTCGATGTCTTTGTAGTAAATAATTCCTTTCTCAAGACATTATTATTATTATTATTATTATTATTATTATTATTATTATTATTTGGCAGCAGACCCTCTTTTAAACAGGTTCTATTGAATATTATTGCTGCTTCAGCTGCATTTATTTTGTAGAAGACTTTTTCTATTTTCCTTATTGCGGACTTCTCTTCAGTGGAGGTGCGTGCTAACAGCTCGCCTATATTTGTCATTTCATGGGGGAAAAGTCAAAATCTGGATTCTGCTTCTTTACATATTCTATACAGTTAGTTCTGTACAATTGTTGCCGCGACGTTTCGACAGACTCTTCTGTCATTCTCCAGCGGGAGCTAGTAGAGGACTGGCAGATTGCATAGGTCCTTCTGAACTTATACACGGGCTTCAGCGGGGGGTCATGGACGGCGAATTCTGATTGGCTGCAGTCGGCGAACTTCAAGCCAAATTTCTGCGGCGAGGCTCGATCCTGACAGATCTTCGCAACCTGGGAATATCATTCATTCCAGCGTTCCCATTGGCCTGCCGTTGCGTGATGTCATCCCGGCTGACATCATCGGTAGTTTGGCTGCTATTGGGCTGAGGATGAATGATGTCATTATCTACTCTTTCTGTCGTAGTCGGGGATTGTCTCGAAGGGCGCCTCGCTCATCAGGGCATCTCCATTCTCGGGGTTGTCGTTTTCAGGTATTCGTTGGATTTGGTGGGTGTTCTGCATTACTCTTCTTAAATTCGTGGGTAGGAGCGATGCCTCCTGCGTCGTATTCATTGTTGGTTTTTTCTCGGCAATGAGGAGCGCCTCTAGCAGGCGCAGACGTCGAGGGTCGGCGGCTCTCCCGATTATACTTGTATTTTGTATAATACTGTCGCGGGAGATGGAAATATTGTGGGTAGCACGGGCGTGGTTCATGATGGCACCCTCCTGGGCGTGGCAGGAGATCCTTTTTGACAGACGCATCGTGGTCATTCCAATATAAGCGCCGGGACATCCTCGGACAGGCCATACAAATTGGTAGACCACGTTCTTCTGCTTGAGGGGTTCTCTTGCTGGTGGAGAGGGGTTATTCTTCATCACAAGATCACGGGTGCGGCGGTTCTTATAATAAATTACAAGATTTATTTTCTTGCTGTCTTCGGTCGGGGTGACGTTTTCCATGACGATTTTCTTCATGGAGCTCTCGTCCTCACGGTACTGGGGATGCATCCGGGCCTTATAATGTATCTTGATGTCATCTTGTGGGGCAGGTTGTGTGTTCTCACCGTTGTACCATTTTTCCAGGCCAGTTCGAATTTCTTTGTTGACGAGTTTGTTGGTGAAACCATTGTTCACCAACATTTGTGCAGCACGTTCGAATTCCTTGTTAGTGTCCTGCCAGGTGGAGCAGTGGGAGAGGGGCCCTTTTAATGAAGGTCCTGACTGTCGTGTTCTTAAACCTAGCAGGGCACTTGGTATCTCCGTTCAAGCAAAGTCCCAAATTGGTGGATTTTGTGTAGACTGATGTCTTCAAGTTCCGTTCCGTCTTTGTGACCATAACGTCGAGGAAGGGGAGCCGGTCGTCTGTGCTGAACTCGACAGTGTAGTTCAACACACTACATTCTTGGAAGGTCAGACGAAGGGCTTCAACCTCCTCCTCGTTGTCTGCTTGAACGAAGAAATATGCCCGATATATCGCCGACGTCTTCGATAATTAGTTTAGTATATTGAATATATCTTTGTTCCTCCTGGCATTACAGTTTTTGAATAGAGAAGTCCGTTTTTTAGCTCTAAATGCCTTAGTTTTCACATCCTTTGAGTAGTCTCAAAGCCGTATATACAAAGGTCCTTTTACCAATATATATATTTTGTATCTTAGATCCAGTAACCTATGTTTTATTTTACTTTGCTTTTACCATGAGTTCTTTTACAAATCTTTATTTTTTTTATTATTCATAAAAATATACGTCAAAACACATTTACTTTCGATCTTCGTTTGAACAGGTAGCGAATGAAGCTCAGTAAAGATTCGTCCATGACCTCATCCCGTGGGCATTTATTCATTACTGGGCAGCTCTGATTGGCAGGTCGTTGGCATATTGCGGTAAATGTTAAACTCTTTCTTCGGTAACATATTTAAGTGTTTATATATATTTATATATATATATATATATATATATATATATATATATATATATATATATATATATATATATATATATATATATATATATATATATATATATATATATATATATATATATATATATATATATATATATATATATATATATATATATATATATATATATATAAGCTCTTTGTTGGGTGAGTCGGTAGAGCTGCGGACTGTCACTCGATGGGCCGGAGTTCAATTCCCCGGCCGGCTGATGAAGACTTAGAGGGATTTATTTCTGGTGATAGAAATTCCTTTCTCGCTATAATGTGGTTCGGATTCCACAATAATCTGTAGGTCCCGTTGCTAAGTAACCAAGTGGTTCTGAGCAACGTAAAATAATAAGTCTAATCCTTCGGGCCAGCCCTAGGAGAGCTGTTAATCAGCTCAGTGGTCTGGGTGAAACTAAGGTATACTCAACTTATATATATATAACATATATATATATATATATATATATATATATATATATATATATATATATATATATATATATATATATATAAATATATACAGTATATATATAAACCCCCTTTTGTATAAATCATAAACATGCCAATTTGTATCTATAATATACCAATACAAGCACAGAAAGACAAACTGGTATCAAGCAGCTTCCTCACATCAGACACAAACGAACAATGAGCTTTCAATAATTATGATTCATCTCATTAGTATAACAAGGCTACACATAGGCCTATGTCACAAACTGTCCAAATCACGAGATTTCTTATCATCCAATTAGTGTTTTATGTTGTTTTTACTGCATGCATATAAAAATTACTTTATTATGCTACTAAAGTAATAATAAGATGGTTCTTCTTGGCAAGTCAGTATCCACTGGTCCACACCATCTGCAAAGTGAACAGAACAGAACAGTTTCTGCAATGTTGAAATTACAGAAAAATCAGATATTGACCTCTGACCCCAGGACAGAGGTCAGTCACTGAGATTCGTCCATGTGTTTGGCAGCTCTGCCATGTTAGCAACTAGAGGTCATAATAATAATAATAATAATAATAATAATAATAATAATAATAATAATAATAGATCATTCATTCGTAAGAAAATTCTTAAAAGAAGAGTTACAACGATGAATATAACTGAAGGAATAAAAATAGACAAATAAAAAAAACAATAAGTAAGTACAGACTAAAACAAAAATGATAGAAAAACTAAGACAAATAAGATAATTAAATAAGGCAAATAAAAAGGCAATAAATACGTACATACTAAAACAGCAATGACAGGAAAACTAGGACAACCAAGATATTTAAATAAGGAAATCTGATCTTTTTGTCCTGAAGCATCTATTAAAAACAAGATTTGCTTGACATTTAAACGATTCATATTTGGCCAAAAACCAAAAGTGAATTGAAACATTCGTTCTATTCAGAATGAAATGAGGCAGATATCGAAGCTTCTCTTTTTAAATCAAGGAACGACCCAATTACAAAAAAAGCTACATTCGAGGATGAATAATGAATGAAGAGCTTCAGTTAATATCTCAATAAATGTTGGCTCCATCAAGCCCTTGTCGAGAGAAAGAGATGAGAGAGAGAAGATTTCGTGGCTGAACCAAAGGCTACATTTGGCCCACTCACCAATGGGAGCCTACGAGATGAGAATCCCTGGATGAGATTTATTACTTATGTTTATTGATTGATGAGATTACCTAGCGTCAAACGACCAAGGTCAAAGACCCTAGGCGGCGTCAGAGCCTTTTGCTCTCTGGCGCCTGGTTTAAGCGCATATGAAATAGTATTGCATTTGTAATATAATTAACCATTATAATATAAATTATGATGATTAAAAATATTCTGAAGAAACACGGCGGTGGTATGAGTACTTATTTGGATGATAATTTTTAACAACTCGGATAAGAGAAGATTATGTTAATTTATGAGACTGTTTACCAGTGATATTTTCACTACTTGTATTAGAAAGAAATGTTTTTATGCTTTAAATAAAACTTAACATTCCTTTAATACACTGCTAATTGATTTTTAAATGAATATTTAATGGCTCATTCAACCAACTGTCTTAAGGAAGTCATTGCAAGCCTTTGTCAACATGATGACGTCATAGAGGCTTCAGGGATCCTTGCTTGAATGCGATTGACCATATGGATTTATTTTTTCCTTTTAAATCCTTTAAAAACACTTTTCAAGTTATATTAGTAACTGGCTCGATAGAAAACTTGTATACTAAACGTAACAAACATTAACAGTTAGAGAGTTCTTGAAATTGTCATAGATATTACATAAAATAAGAGTCTTTCAAGATACAAAATAATTTTTTCCAGGAATTCAGAAGACTTAGCTCACTCCGATTCCTGGATTATCCAAAGTAAAGAACCTTGGGCCTTTCACCTGTTATGGAGCCGATTTCAGACTTCGTAACATTTGGTGTCCTGAGAGTCGTTTTCGGCTCAGAAGGCCTAAGAAAGAGACACCGTGTGGTGGGTCAAAAACCCCTCTTAGGAATCCACGAATAAGGACTACCTC
>NC_089750.1:77500-111207 GCF_040412425.1 Macrobrachium rosenbergii | reverse complement strand
TTTCCCATAGTAAAGTCCTCTCTTGAAGCCTCTTTTTCCCATAGTAAAGCCCTCTCTTTTCCCATAGCCTCTTTTTCCCATAGTAAAGTCCTCTCTAGTAAACCTTTTGCTCTTTCCCCATTGTAAAGCCTTCATTGCTGAAGCCTCTTTTTCCATAGTAAGTCCTCTCTTGAACCTCTTTTTCCCATAGTAAAGCCTCTCTTGAAGCCTCTTTTTCCCATAGTAAGTCCCTCTCTTGAAACCTCTTTTCCCATAGTAAAGACTCTCCTCTTGGAAGCCTTTTTCCAGCAGTGTCCCTCTCTTTGAAACCTCTTTTTCCCATAGTAAAGCCTCCTTGAAGCCTCTTTTCCCATAGTAAGTCCTCTCTGAAACCTCTTTTCCCATAGTAAAGCCTCCTTGAAACCTCTTTTTCCATAGTAAAGCTCCTCTTCTCTTAGTAAAGCCTTCAGTTTCTTTTTTTCCCTGAAATAGTAAAGCCTCCTCTCCTTTTTAGCAAGTCCTCTCTGAAATCTCTTTTCCCCATAGTAAGTCACTCTTGAAGCCTCTTTTTGAAACTCTTGAAGCTCCTTTTCCCATTGTAAAGCCTAGTGGTAGTCTTCTTAAGTTTCCTTTTCTACAGTGTCTCTCTGAAACCTCTTTTTCCCATAGTAAAGTCTCTTGAAGCCTCTCTTGAAACCTTTTCCCATAGTAAGTCCTCTCTTTCTCTTTTGATAGCTGAAGCCCTTTTTCCCATAGTAAAGCCTCTCTTGAAACCTTTTTCCCATAGTAAAGACTCTCTTTTTGAAGCCTCTTTTTTCCCATAGTAGTCCCCTTGAAGCCCTTTTCCCATGGTAAAGCCTCTCTCTAGCGCCTCTGCCAGTAAGTCCCTCTCTGAAGCCTCTTTTTCCCATAGTAAGTCCTCTCTGAAACCTCTTTTTCCCAGTAAAAGCCTCTCTTTGAAGCCTCTTTTCCCATAGTAAAGTTTCCTCCAGCTCTTCCCATAGTAAGTCCTCTGAAGCCTCTTTTTCCTAGTAAGTCCTCTCTGAAAACCTCTTTTCCCATAGTAAAGCCTCTCTTGAAACCTCTTTTCCCATAGTAAAGCCTCTCTTGAAACCTCTTTTCCCATAGTAAAGCCCTCTTGAAGCCTTTTTCCCATAGTAAAGTCTTGAAGCCTCTTTTCCTTGTAAAGCTCTCTTTTTCCCATAGTAAAGCCTCTCTTGAAGCCTCTTTTTCCCATAGTAGTCCTCTCTTGAAGCCTCTTTTTCCCATAGTAAAGCCTCTTGAAACCTCTTTCCCATAGGTAAGCCTCTCTTGAAGCCTCTTTTTCCCATAGTAAAGTCCTCTCTTGAAACCTTTTTTCCCATAGTAAAGCCTCTCTTGAAGCCTCTTTTTCCCATAGTAAAGCCTCTCTTGAAACCTCTTTTCCCATAGTAAAGCCTCTCTTTCTTTTCCCATAGTAAAAGCCTCTCTTGAAGCCTCTTTCCCATAGTAAGTCCTCTCTTGAAACCTCTTTTCCCATAGTAAAGCTCTTGAAACCTCTTTTTCCCATAGTAAAGTCCTCTCTTGAAACCTCTTTTTCCCATAGTAAGCCTCTCTTGAAGCCTCTTTTTCCCATAGCCTCTCTTGAAGCCTCTTTTTCCCATAGTAAAGCCTCTCTTGAAGCCTCTTTTCCCTAGAAAGTCCTCCTCTCTTTTTCCCATAGTAAAGCCTCTCTTGAAGCCTCTTTTCCCATCTTGAAGCCCTCTTCTTTTTCCCATAGTAAAGTCCTCTCTTGAAACCTCTTTTCCCATAGTAAAGCCTCTTGAAGCCTCTTTTTCCCATAGTAAAGCCTCTCTTGAAGCCTCTTTTCCCATAGTAAAGTCCTCTTGAAACCTCTTTTCCCATAGTAAAGCCTCTCTTGAAGCCTCTTTTTCCCATAGTAAACCTCTCTTAAACCCTCTTTTTCCCATAGTAAAGCCTCTCTTTTCCCATAGTAAAGTCCTCTCTTGAAACCTCTTTTTTCCCATAGTAAAGCCTCTCTTGCCTCTTTTTCCATAGTAAGCCTCTTTTCCCATAGTAAAGCCTCTCTGAAGCCTCTTTTCCCATAGTAAGTCCTCTCTTGAAACCCCATAGTAAAGCCTCTCTTGAAGCCTCTTTTTTAGTAAGCCCTTTCTTAAAGCCTCTTTTTCCCCATAGTACAGAAAGCCTCTCTTGAAACCTCTTTTTCCCAGTAAGTCCTCTCTTGAAGCCTCTTTTTCCCATAGTAAAGCCCTCTTGCCTCTTTTTCCCAGTAGTAATTCCTCTCTTGAAACCTCTTTTTCCCATAGTAAAGCCTCTCTTGAAGCCTCTTTTTCCCATAGTAAGTCCTCTCTTGAAACCTCTTTTTCCCATAGTAAAGCCTCTCTTGAAGCCTCTTTTTCCCATGGTAAAGCCTCTCTTGAAGCCTCTTTTTCCCATAGTAAGTCCTCTCTTGAAACCTCTTTTTCCCATAGTAAAGCCTCTCTTGAAGCCTCTTTTTCCCATAGTAAGTCCCTTGAAGCCTCTTTTTCCCTAGTAAAGTCTCTCTTGAAACCTCTTTTTCCCATAGCAAGTCCTCTCTTGAAACCTCTTTTTCCCATAGTAAAGCCTCTCTTGAAGCCTCTTTCCCATTAAAGCCTCTCTTGAAGCCTCTTTTTCCCATAGTAAGTCCTCTCTTGAAACCTCTTTTCCCATAGTAAAGCTCTCTTGAAGCCTCTTTTTTAGTAAAGCCTCTCTTGAAGCCTCTTTTTTCCCATAGTAAGTCCTCTTTTTTCCCATAGTAAAGCCTCTTTTGAAGCCTCTTTTTCCCATTGTAAAGCCTCTCTTGAAGCCTCCCATAGTAAGTCCTCTCTTGAAACCTCTTTTCTTGTCCTCTGAAACCTCTTTCCCAGTAACAAAGCCCTCTGAAGCCTTTTCCCATAGTAAAGCCTCTCTTGAAACTCTTTTTCCCATAGTAAAGACACTCTTGAAACCTCTTTTCCCATAGTAAAGCCTCTCTTGAAGCCTCTTTTTTCCCATAGTAAAGCCTGAAACCTTTTTCCCTAGTAAAGCCTCTCTTGAAACCTCTTTTTCCCATAGTAAAGCTCTTTTTCTCTTGAAGCCTCTTTTTTTAAAGCCCTTGAAGCCTCTTTTTCCCATAGTAAAGCCTCTCTTGAAGCCTCTTTTTCCCATAGTAAGTCCTCTCTTGAAACCTCTTTTTCCCATAGTAAAGCCTCTCTGAGCCTCTTTTTTTCCCATTGTAAAGTCCTCTCTTGAAACCTCTTTTTCCCATAGTAAAGCCTCTCTTGAAGCCTCTTTTTCCCATAGTAAAGCCTCTCTTGAAGCCTCTTTTTCCCATAGTAAAGCCTCTCTTGAGCCTCTCTTTTTCCCATAGTGAAGCCTCTCTTCTCTTTTCCCATAGAAAGTCCTCTCTTGAAACCTCTTTTCCCATAGTAAAGCCATAGGTAAGCCTCTTGACCTCTTTTTCCCATAGTAAGCCTCTTCTCTTTTCCCATAGTAAGTCCTCTCTTGAAACCTCTTTTTCCCATAGTAAAGCCTCTCTTGAAGCCTCTCCTCTTTTTCCCAGCCTCTCTTGAAGCCTCTTTTCCCCATAGTAAGCCTCTCTTCCTCTTTTTCCCTTGAAGCCTTTCTTGAAACCTCTTTTCCCATAGTAAGTCCTCTCTTGAAACCTCTTTTTCCCATAGTAAAGCCTCTCTTGAAAGTAAAGCCCTCTTTTTCCCAGTAAGTCCTCTCTTGAAACCTCTTTTTCCCATAGTAAGTCCTCTCTTGAAACCTCTTTTTCCCATAGTAAAGCCTCTCTTGAAGCCTCTTTTTTTCCCATAGTAAAGCCTCTCTTTTTCTTGTAAGCCTCTTTTTCCCATAGTAAGTCCTCTCTTGAAACCTCTTTTTCCCATAGTAAAGCCTCTCTTGAAACCTCTTTTTTTCCCCATAGTAAAGCCTCTCTTGAAACCTCTTTTTCCCATAGAAGCCTCTTTGAAGCCTCTTTTCCCATAGTAAAGCCTCCTTGAAGCCTCTTTTTCCCATAGTAAGCCCTCTCTTAGCCTCTTTTTCCCATAGTAAAGCCTCTCTTGAAACCTCTTTTTCCCATATAGATCCTCTCTTGAAACCTCTTTTTCCCATAAAGCCTCTCTGGAACCTCTTTTCCCATAGTAAGTCCTCTCTTGAAGCCTCTTTTTCCATAGTAAGCCTCTCTTGAAACCTCTTTTTCCCATAGTAAGCCTCTCTTGAAGCCTCTTTTCCCATAGTAAAGCCTCTCTGGAAGCCTCTTTTTCCCATAGCCTCTCTTGAAGCCTCTTGAAGCCTAAACCTTTTCCCATAGTAAAGCCTCTCTTGAAACCTCTTTTTCCCCATAGTAAGCCTCTCTTGAAGCCTTTCTTGAAGCCTCTTTTTCCCATAGTAAAGCCTCTCTTGAAACCTCTTTTTCCCCTAGTGAAGCCTCTCTTGAAACCTCTTTTTCCCATGAAGCCTCTCTTGAAACCTCTTTTTCCCATAGTAAAGCCTCTCTTGAAGCCTCTTTTGAAACCTCTTTTTCCCATAGTAAAACCTCCTCTCTTGAAACTCTCTTTCCCATAGTAAAGCCTCTCTTGAAACCTCTTTTTCCCATAGTAAAGAAGCCTTTTTCCCATAGTAAAGCCTCTCTTGAAGCCTCTTCTTTCCCATAGTAAGCCTTTCTTGAAGCCTCTTTTTCCCATAGTAAGTCCTCTCTTGAAACCTCTTTTTCCCATAGTAAAGCCTCTCTTGAAGCCTCTTTTTCCCATAGTAAGCCTCTTGAAACCTCTTTTTTGAAACTCCTCTTGAAACCTCTTTTTCCATAGTAAAAGTCTTCTTTCCCATAGTAAAGCCTCTCTTGAAGCCTCTTTTTCCCATAGTCCTCTCTTGAAACCTCTTTTTCCCATAGTAAAGCCTCTCTTGAAGCCTCTTTTTCAAATAGTGAAGCCCTCTTGAAACCTCTTTTCCATAGTAAAGCCTCTCTTGAAACCTCTTTTTCCCATAGTAAAGCCTCTCTTGAAGCCTCTTTTCCCATGGTAAGTCCTCTCTTGAAGCCTCTTTTTCCCATAGTAAGCCTCTTCTTGAAGTCCTCTTGAAACCTTTTCCCATAGTAAAGCCACTCTTGAAACCTCTTTTTCCCATAGTAAAGCCTCTCTTGAAGCCTCTTTTTCCCATAGTAAGTCCTCTCTTGAAACCTCTTTTTCCCATAGTAAGTCCTCTCTTGAAACCTCTTTTTCCCATAGTAAAGCCTCTCTTGAAGCCTCTTTTTCCCATAGTAAGTCCTCTCTTGAAACCTCTTTTCCCATAGTAAAGCCTCTCTTGAAGCCTCTTTTTCCCATAGTAAGCCTCTCTTGAAGCCTCTTTTTCCCATAGTAAAGCCTCTCTTGAAGCCTCTTTTTCCCATAGTAAGTCTCTCTTGAACCTCTTTTTCCCATAGTAAAGCCTCTTGAAACCTTTTTCCCATAGTAAAGCCTCTCTTGAAGCCTCTTTTTCCCATAGTAAAGCCTCTGAAGCAGCCTCTTTTCCCATAGTAAGTCCTCTCTTGAAACCTCTTTTTCCCATAGTAAAGCCTCTCTTGAAGCCTCTTTTTCCCATAGTAAAGCCTCTCTTGAAGCCTCTTTTTCCCATAGTAAGTCCTCTCTTGAAACCTCTTTTTCCCATAGTAAGTCCTCTCTTGAAACCTCTTTTTCCCATAGTAAAGCCTCTCTTGAAGCCTCTTTTTCCCATAGTAAAGCCTCTCTTGAAGCCTCTTTTTCCCATAGTAAAGTCTCTTTTCCCTTGAAACCTCTTTTTTTTTCCCACCTCTTTTTAGTAGTCCTCTCTTGAAACCTCTTTTCCCATAGTAAAGCCTCTCTTGAAACCCCTTTTCCCATAAGTAAAGCCTCTCTTGAAGCCTCTTTTTCCATAGTAAGCCACTCATAAGTAATATCTTTTTCCCCATAGTAAGCCTCCTCTTGACCTCTTTTCCCCTAGTAGATTCTTTCTTGAAGCCTCTTTTTCCCCATAGCAAGTCCTCTCTTGAAACCTCTTTTCCCAGTAAAAGCCCTCTCTTGAGGCCTCTTTTTCCATAGTAAAGTCCCTCTCTTGAACCTCTTTTCCCATAGTAAAGCCTCCTCTCTCATAGTAAAGCCTCCTTCTTTTCCTAGTAAGTCCTCTAAAACCACTCTTCAAAGCCTCTTTTTCCCATAGTAGCTTCCCTCTTGAAGCCTCTTTTTCCCTATAGTAGTTCTTTCTTGAAGCCTCCTTTTCCCTCATAGCAAGTCCCTCCTTGAAACCTCTTTTTCCCATAGTAAAGCCTCTGTCAGCTTCTTTTCCCTATAAAGCCTCTCTTTTTCCCCATGTAAAGCCCTTCTCTTTTCCCTAGTAAGTCCTCTCTTGAAACCTCTTTTTCCCATAGTAAAGCCTCTCTTGAAGCCTCTTTTTCCCATAGTGAAGTCCTCTTGAAACCTCTTTTCCCATAGTAAAGCCCCCTCTCTTGAAGCCTCTTTTTCCCATAGCAAGTCCCTTGAAACCTCTTTTCCTATAGTAAAGCCTCTTGAAACCTCTTTTTCCCATAGTAAGCCTCTCTTGAAGCCTCTTTTCCCATAGTAAAGCCTCTCTTGAAGCCTCTTTTCCCCTAGTAGTGAAGCCTATTCTTAGTAAGCCTCTCTTGACCTCTTTTTTCCCATAGTAGTCCTCTCTTGAAACCTCTTTTTCCCATAGTAAAGCCTCTCTTGACCTCTTTTCCCATAGTAAAGCCTCTTTGAAGCCTCTTTTTCCCATAGTAGTTCCCTCTCTTGAAACCTCTTTTTTCCCATAGTAAAGCCTCTTCCTTCTTGAAACCTCTTTTTTCCTATAGTAGCTTCCTCTCTCTTGAAGCCTCTTTTTCCCATAGTAAAGCCTCTCTTTGAAGCCTCTTTTTCCCATAGTAAAGCCTCTCTTGAAGCCTCTTTTTCCATAGTAAGTCCTCTCTTGAAACCTCTTTTTCCTATAAGCCTCCTCAGTTTCCATCCCATAGCACCCTCTCTTTGAAACCTCTTTTCCCATAGTAGCCTCTCTTGAAGCCTCTTTTTTCCCATAGTAAGCCTCTCTTGAAGCCTCTTTTTCCCATAGTAGTCTCTCTTGAAACCTCTTTTTCCCCTAGTGAAGCCTTTCTAGCCTCTTTTTCCATAGCAAGTCCCCTCTTGAAACCTCTTTTCCCATAGTAAAGTCCTCTCTTGAAGCCTCTTTTCCCATAGTAAAGCCTCTCTTGAAGCCCTCTTTTTCCCATAGTAAACCTCTCTTGAAACTCTTTTTTCCATATAGTAAAGCCTCTCTTGAAACCTCTTTTCCCATAGTAGAGCCTCTCTTGAAGCCTCTTTTCCCTAGTAGTCCACTCTTGTTTCTTTTTCCCTAGTAAGTCCTCTCTTGAAACTCTTTTTCCCATAGTAAAGCCTCTTCAGCCTCTTTCCCCTGAGTGAAGCCGACGACCTCTTTCCATAGTGTCCTCTCTTGAAACCTTTTTCCCATAGTAAGCCTCTCTTGAAACCTCTTTTTCCCATAGTAAAGCCTCTCTTTGAAGTTTCCCTCTTTTTCCCATAGTAAAGCCTCTCTTGGAAGCTCCTTTTTCCCATAGTGTCCTCTCTTGAGCATCTTTTTCCCTAGAAGTCCTCTCTCTGAAACCTCTTTTTCCCATAGTAAAGCCTTGACCATTCTAGCCTCTTCTCTTTTCCCATAGTAAAGCCTCTCTTGAAACCTCTTTTTCCCATAGTCTCTTGCAAAGCCTCTTTTCCCATAGTAAAGCCTCTTGAAACCTCTTTTTCCCATAGTAAAGCCTCTTTTTGAAACCCCTTTGAAACCCTTTCCCATAGTAGAAGCCTCTCTTGAAGCCTCTTTTTCCCATAGTAAAGTCCTCTCTTGAAGCCTCTTTTCCCATAGTAAAGCCTCTCTGAAGCCTCTTTTTCCCATAGTAGTCCTCTCTTGAAACCTCTTTTTTCCCATAGTAAAGCCTCTCTTGGAGCCTCTTTTTCCCATAGTAAAGCCTCTCTTTGAAACCTCTTTTCCCATAGTAAGTCCTCTCTGAAACCTTTTTTCCCATAGTAAAGCCCCCTTTTCCCATAGTAAAGCCTCTCTTGAGGCCTCTTAGTTTCCCATAGTAAAGTCCACTCTTGAACCTCTTTTTTCCCATAGTAAAGCCTCTCTTGAAGCCTCTTTTTCCCCATAGTAAAGCCTCTCTTGAAGCCTCTTTTTCCCATAGTAAGTCCTCTTGAAACCTCTTTTTCCCATAGTAAAGCCTCTTGAAACCTCTTTTTCCCATAGTAAGCCTCTCTTGAAACCTCTTTTTCCCATAGTAAAGCCTCTCTTGAAGCCTCTTTTCCCATAGTAAAGTCCTCTCTCTTGAAACCTCTTTTCCCATAGTAAAGCCTCTCTTGAAGCCTCTTTTTCCCCATAGTAAAGCCTCTCTTGAAACCTCTTTTTCCCATAGCCTCCTCTTGAGCCTTTTCCCATAGTAAGTCCTCTCTTGAAACCTCTTTTTCCCATAGTAAAGCCTCTCTTGAAGCCTCTTTTTCCCATAGTAAAGTCCTCTCTTGAAGCCTCTTTTTCCCATAGTAAAGCCTCTCTTGAAACCTCTTTTCCCCATAGTAAGCCTCTCTTGAAGCTCTCTTTCCCATAGTAAAGCCTCTCTTGAAGCCTCTTTTTCCCATAGTAAGTCCTCTCTTGAAACCTCTTTTTCCCATAGTAAGTCCTCTCTTGAAACCTATTTTTCCCATAGTAAAACCTCCAACCTCTCTCACATAGAAGCCTCTTGAAGCCTCTTTTTCCCATAGCAAGTCCTCTCTTGAAACCTCTTTTTTTCCCATAGTAAAGCCCTCTTGAAGCCTCTTTTTCCCATAGTAAAGCCTCTCTTGAAACCCTCTTTTCCCATAGTAAAGCCTCTTGAAGCCTTTTTCCCATAGTAAAGCCTCCTTGAAGCCTCTTTTTCCCATAGTAAGCCTCTCTTGAAACCTCTTTTTCCCATAGTAAAGTCCTCTCTTGAAACCTCTTTTCCATAGTAAACCTCTCTTGAAGCCTCTTTTTTCCCATAGTAAGTCCTCTCTTGAAACCTCTTTTCCCATAGTAAGTCCTCTCTTGAAACCTCTTTTTCCCATAGTAAAGCCTCTCTTTTTCCATAGTAAAGCCTCTCTGAAACCTCTTTTTCCCATAGTAGTCCTCTCTTGAAACCTCTTTTCCCATAGTAAAGCCTCTCTTGAAACCTCTTTTTCCCATAGTAAAGTCCTCTTTTCCCTAGTAAGTCCTCTCTTGAAACCTCTTTTTCCATAGTAAAGCCTCTCTTGAAGCCTCTTTTTCCCATAGTAAAGCCTCTCTTGAAGCCTCTTTTTCCCATAGTAAAGCCTCTCTTGAAGCCTCTTTTCCCATAGTAAAGCCTCTCTTGAAGCCTTTTTCCCATAGTAAAGCCCTCTCTGAGCCTCTTTTTCCCATAGTAAAGCCTCTCTTGAAGCCTCTTTTTCCCATAGTAAGTCCTCTCTTGAAACCTCTTTTTCCCATAGTAAAGCCTCTCTTGAAGCCTCTTTTTCCCATAGTAAGTCCTCTCTTGAAACCTCTTTTTCCCATAGTAAAGCTTCCTCTGAAGCCTCTTTTTCCCATAGCAAGTCCTCTCTTGAAACCTCTTTTTCCCATAGTAAAGCCTCTCTTGAAGCCTCTTTTTCCCATAGTAAAGCCTCTCTTGAAACCTCTTTTTCCCATAGTAAAGCCTCTCTTGAAGCCTCTTTTTCCCATAGTAAAGCCTCTCTTGAAACCTCTTTTTCCCATAGTAAAGCCTCTCTTGAAGCCTCTTTTTCCCATAGTAAGTCCTCTTGAAGCCTCTTTTTCCCATAGTAAAGCCTCTCTTGAGCCTCTTTTTCCCATATAGAAAGCCTCTCTTGAAACCTCTTTCCCATAGTAAAAAAGCCTCCTTGAAGCCCCTCTTGAACCTTTTTCCCATAGTAAAGCCTCTCTTGAAGCCTCTTTTTAGTAAAGTCCTCTCTGAAACCTCTTTTTCCCATAGTAAAAGCCTCTCTTGAAGCCTCTTTTCCCCATACCTCTTAAAGCCTCTCTTGAAGCCTCTTTTTCCCATAGTAAGCCTCTCTTGAAACCTCTTTTTCCCATAGTTTTCCTCTTGAAGCCTCTTTTTCCCATAGTAAGCCTCTCTTGAAGCCTCTTTTTCCCATAGTAAAGCCTCTCTTGAAGCCTCTTTTTCCCATAGTATTCCTCTCTTTGAAACCTCTTTCTCATAGTAAGCCTCTCCTCTTTTTCCCATAGTAAAGCCTCTTGAAAGCCTCTTTTCCCATAGTAAAGCCTCTCTTGAACCTCTTTTTCCCATAGTAAAGCCTCTCTTGAAGCCTCTTTTCCATAGTAAAGCCTCTTTTGATAAACCTCTTTTTCCCATAGTAAACCTCTTTTTCCTCTTTTTCCCATAGTCCTCTCTTGAAATCTCTTTCCCCATATAGTAAAGCCTCTCTTGAAGCCTCTTTTTTCCATAGTAAAGCCTCTCTTGAAACCTCTTTTTCCATAGTAAAGCCTCTCTTGAAGCCTCTTTTCCCATAGTAAAGCCTCTCTCATGAAGCCTCTTTTTCCATAGTAAAGCCTCTCTTGAAGCCTCTTTTTCCCATAAAAAGTCCTCTCTTGAACCTCTTTCCCATAGTAAAGCCTCTCTTGAAGCCTCTTTTTCCATAGTAAAGTCCTCTTGAAGCCTCTTTTCCCATAGTAAAGCCTCTCTTGAAGCCTCTTTTTCCCATAGTAAAGCCTCCTCTTTTTGAAGCCTCTTTTTCCCATAGCAAAGCCTCTCTTGAAACCCTTTTTCCCATAGTAAAGCCTCTCTTGAAGCCTCTTTTTCCCATAGTAAGTCCTCTCTTGAAGCCTCTTTTTCCCATAGTAAAGCCTCTCTTGAAACTCTTTTTCCCATAGTAAAGCCTCTCTTGAAACCTCTTTTTCCCATAGTAAGCCTCTCTTGAAACCTCTTTTTCCCATAGTAAAGCCTCTCTTGAAGCCTCTTTTTCCCATAGTAAAGCCTCCTCTCTTGAAGCCTCTTTTCCCATAGTAAAGCCTCTCTTGAAGCCTTTTTCCCATAGTAAGTCTCTCTTGAAACCTCTTTTTTCCCATAGTAAGTCCTCTCTTGAAACCTCTTTTTCCCATAGTAGCCTCTCTTGAAGCCTCTTTTTCCCATAGTGAAGCCTCTTGAAGCCTCTTTTTCCCATAGTAAAGCCTCTCTTGAAACCTCTTTTTCCCATAGTAAAGCCTCTCTTGAAGCCTCTTTTTCCCATAGTAAGTCCTCTCTTGAAACCTTTTTTCCCATATAAAGCCTCTCTTGAAGCCTCTTTTTCCCATAGTAAAGCCTCTCTTGAAACCTCTTTTTCCCATAGTAAAGCCTCTCTTGAAACCTCTTTTTCCCATAGTAAAGCTCCTCTCTTGAAACCTCTTTTTCCCATAGTAAAGTCCTCTCTTGAACCTCTTTTCCCATAGTAAAGCCTCTCTTGAAGCCCTTTTTCCCATAGTAATCCCTCTCTTGAAACCTCTTTTTCCCATAGTAAGTCCTCTCTTGAAGCCTCTTTTTCCCATAGTAAAGCCTCTCTTCCCATATAGTAAAGCTCTCTCTTTTTTGAAGCCTCTTTTTCCCATAGTAGCCTCTCTGAAAGCCTCTTTCCCTTGAAGTCCTCTCTTGAAACCTCTTTTCCCATAGTAAGCCTCTCTTGAAGCCTTTTTCCCATAGTAAAGTCCTCTCTTGAAACCTCTTTTTCCCATAGTAAAGCCTCTCTTGAAAGCCTCTTTTTCCCATAGTAAGTCCTCTCTTGAAACCTCTTTTTCCCATATGGTAAAGCTCTCTTGAAGCCTCTTTTCCCATAGTAAAGTCTTGAAATCTCTCCCTTGAAGCCTCTTTTTCCCATAGTAAAGTCCTCTTGAAACCTCTTTTTCCCATAGTAAAGCCTCTCTTGAAGTACCTCTTTTCCCATAGTAAAGCCTCTCTTGAAGCCTCTTTTTCCCATAGTAAAGCCTCTCTTGAAACCTCTTTTTTCCATAGTAAAGTCCTCTCTTGAAACCTCTTTTTCCCATAGTAAAGCCTCTCTTGAAGCCTCTTTTTCCATAGTAAAAGCCTTTTTCTTTTTTTCCCATAGTAAAGTCCCTCTTGAAACCTCTTTTCCCATAGTAAAGCCTCTCTTGAAACCTCTTTTTCCCATAGTAAAGCCTCTCTTGAAGCCCTCTTTTTCCCATAGTAAGCCTCTCTTGTGACCTCTTTTTCCCTCTCTTGAAACCTCTTTTTTTCCCATAGTAAAGCCTCCTTCTCTTGAAACCTCTTTTTCCCATAGTAAGTCCCTCTATTGAAGCCTCTTTTTCCATAGTAAAGTCCTCTCTTGAAACCTCTTTTTCCCATAGTAAAGCCCTCTCTTGAAGCCTCTTTTTCCCATAGTAAAGCCTCTCTCTTGAAGCCTCTTTCCATAGTAAGTCCCTCTTGAAACCTCTTTTTCCCATAGTAAAAGCCTCTTTTCCCATAGAAGCCTCTCTTGAAACCTTTTTTCCCATAGTAAGTCCTCTCTTGAAACCTCTTTTTCCATAGTAAAGCCTCTTGAAGCCTCTTTTTCCCATAGTAAAGCCTCTCTTGAAACCTCTTTTTCCCATAGTAGCCTCTCTTGAACCTCTTTTCCCATAGTAAGTCCTCTCTTTGAAGCCTCTTTTCCCATAGTAAAGCCTCTCTTGAAGCCTCTTTTTCCCATAGTAAAGCCTCTCTTGAAGCCTCTTTTTCCCATAGTAAGTCCTCTCTTGAAACCTCTTTTTCTTTTTCCCTAGTCTAAACCTCTTTTTCCCCCTCTCTCTTGAACCTCTTTTTTCCCATATTAAGCCTCTCTTGAACCTCTTTTCCCATAGTAAGCCTCTTCTCTTTTCCTCTTTGAAGCCTCTTTTTCCCATAGTAAAGCCTCTCTTGATACCTCTTTCCCATAGCACCTCTCTTGAAGCCTCTTTTTAAAGCCTCTCTTGAAACCTCTTTTTCCCATAGTAAAGCCTCTCTTGAAGCCTCTTTTTCCCATAGTAAATCCTCTCTTGAAACCTCTTTTCCCCATAGTAAAACTCCTCTCTTGAGCCTCTTTTTCCCATAGTAAAGCCTCTCTTGAAACCTCTTTTTCCCATAAAAGCCTCTCTTGAAGCCTCTTTTTCCCATAGTAAAGCCTCTCTTGAAGCCTCTTTTTCCCCTTTAGTAAAGAGAGAGAGAGAGAGCCTCTTTTTCCCATAGTAATCCTCTCTTCTTAAAACCTCTTTTTCCCATAGTAAAGCCTCTTATACATTCTCTTAGCCTCTTTCCCATAGTAAATTTGCCTCTCTTGAGCCTTTTTTCCTCTTTCAAATGAAAGCCTTTCTTTTCCCTTTGAACCTCTTTTCCAATAGGTACTTCCTCTCCAGGACCTCTTTTCCATATAAAGCCTCTCTTGAAGCCTCTTTTTCCCATAGTAAAGCCTCTCTCTTTTTTAGTAAGTCCTCTCTGAACCTCTTTTTCCCATAGTAGCCTTCCTCTCTTGTTTCCTCTTTTCCCATATTATTTAACATAAAGCTCTCTTGAAGTTTCTTTTTCCCCTAGTTTAAAAAGCCTTTCTTGATCTTTTATTATAGTAAAACCTAATTCTTTTCCCATAGTAATTGCTCTCTTAACCTCTTTCCCTATTGTTTTTACTCTTGAACTGATATAAATCTCATAGCAACGACCTTCTTTTAGAAATTTCTTTCAAAAAAGGGCCCTCTCTTGAAGCCTCTTTTGAAATGGAAAAGAGTTATTGGACCTCATTCGTTGAAATAATATATCATAATCCTAAAACTTTTTAATAGTAAAGCCTCTCTTGAAAATAATTCAAAAATCATTTCCCATAGTCTGAAAGTTCCAGGAGAACTCTTGAAGCCTTTTTTACAGAATACAGATTTCATGGTAAGCCTCTCTTTCAAATGAAACTCTTTTTCTGTAAATGCCTCCAAATTTCTTTTATAAATCGGGCCTCTCTTGAAGCCTCTTTTTCCTTTTAAACCTCTCTTGAAACCTCTTTTCCCATAATAAATCTCTTAGCCTCTTTTTCGTATAGTAAAGCCTCTTTAAGCCTCTTTTTCTGGAAGTAAAATATCATCTCTTGTAAAGATCTCTTTTTATGTAAAGCCTCTTGAAGCCTTTTTTGGGAAAGCATTCAATAGTTTAATCTTTTCGAGCGATTTCATTTTAAAGTCCTCTTGATTACCTCTTTCCCATAGTAAAATGGTTTAAGAGAAAGAAACCTCTTTTTCCCATAGTAAAGTCCTCTGGATGAATTTTCCTCTTTCCCATAGTAAAGCCTCTCTTGAACCCTCTTTTCCCATAGTAAAGCCTCTCTTGAAGCCTCTCTTTTCCCATAGTAAGTCCTCTCTTGAAACCTCTTTTTCTCTTATCTCCTCTCTATAAACCTCTTTTCCCATATGTAAAGCATATTATAGCCTCTTTATTCCCTCTCTTGAAACCTCTTTTTCCCATAGTAATCCCTATTGAAGCCTCTTTTATTTATTGTCCTCTTTTTTCCCATAGTAAAGCCTCTCTTGAAGCCTCTTTTTCCCATATGAATGTTTCTATGTATAGATGTATCTTTTCCATAGTAAAGCCCTCTCTTGAAGCCTCTTTTTCCCATAGTAAAACCTCTCTTGAAGCCTCTTTTTCCCATAGTAAAGCCTCTCTTGAAGCCTCTTTTTCCCATAGTAAAGTCCTCTCTTGAAACCTCTTTTCCCATAGTAAAGCCTCTCTTGATGCCTCTTTTTTGTAACCTCTCTTCTCTTTTCCCATAGTAAGTCCTCTCTTGAAACCTCTTTTTCCCATAGTAAAGCCTCTCTTGAAGCCTCTTTTTCCCATAGTAAAACCTCTCTTGAAACCTCTTTTCCCATAGTAAAGCCTCTCTTGAAGCCTCTTTTCCCATAGCAAGCCTCTCTTGAAACCTCTTTTTCCCATAGTAAAGCCTCTCTTGAAGCCTCTTTTTCCCATAGTAAGTCCTCTCTTGAAACCTCTTTTTCCCATTGTAAAGCCTCTCTTGAAGCCTCTTTTTCCCATAGTAAAGCCTCTCTTGAAACCTCTTTTTCCCATAGTAAAGCCTCTCTTGACCTCTTTTCCCATAGCCTCTTAAAACCTCTTTTAAGTAAGTCCTCTCTTGAAACCTCTTTTTCCCATAGTAAAGCCTCTCTTGAAACCTCTTTTCCATAGTAAAGCCTCTCTTGAAGCCTCTTTTTTTAAAGCCTCTCTGAAACCTCTTTTCCTTGAAACCTCTTTTTCCCATAGTAAAGCCTCTCTTGAAACCTCTTTTTCCCATAGTAAAGCCTCTCTTGAAACCCTCTTTTCCCATAGTAAAGCCTCTCTTGAAGCCTCTCTTTTTCCCATAGTAAAGCCTCTCTTGAAGCCTCTTTTTCCCATAGTAAAGCCTCTCTTGAAGCCTCTTTTTCCCCTAGTAAGCCTCTCTTGAAGCCTCTTTTTCCCATAGTAAGTCCTCTCTTGAAACCTCTTTTTCCCATAGTAAAGCCTCTCTTGAAGCCTCTTTTTCCCATAGTAAGTCCTCTCTTGAACCTCTTTTCCCATAGTAAAGCCTCTCTTGAAGCCTCTTTTTCCCATAGTAAAGCCTCTCTTGAAACCTCTTTTTCCCATAGTAAAGCCTCTCTTGAAGCCTCTTTTTCCCATAGTAAGTCCTCTCTTGAAACCTCTTTTTCCCATAGTAAAGCCTCTCTTGAAGCCTCTTTTTCCCATAGTAAAGTCCCTCTCTTGAAACCTCTTTTCCCATAGTAAAGCCTCTCTTGAAGCCTCTTTTTCCCATAGTAAAGCCTCTCTTGAAGCCTCTTTTCCATAGTAAAGCCTCTCTTGAAACCTCTTTTCCCATAGTAAAGCCTCTTGAAGCCTTTTCCCATAGTAAAGCCTCTCTTGAAGCCTCTTTTCCCTAAAGCCTCTTTCCCATAGTAAAGCCTCTCTTGAAACCTCTTTTTCCCATAGTAAAGCCTCTCTTGAAGCCTCTTTTTCCATAGTAAATAGTAAAGCCTCTCTTGAAGCCTCTTTTCCCATAGTAAGTCCTCTCTTTTCCCATAGTAAAGCCTCTCTTGAAACCTCTTTTTCCCATAGTAAAGCCTCTCTTGAAGCCTCTTTTTCCCATAGTAAAGCCTCTCTTGAAGCCTCTTTTTCCCATAGTAAAGCCTCTCTTGAAGCCTCTTTTTCCCATAGTAAAGCCTCTCTTGAAGCCTCTTTTTCCCATAGTAAAGCCTCTCTTGAAACCTCTTTTTCCCATAGTAAAGCCTCTCTTGAAGCCTCTTTTTCCCATAGTAAAGCCTCTCTTGAAGCCTCTTTTTCCCATAGTAAGTCCTCTCTTGAAACCTCTTTTTCCTTGTAAAGCCCTCTTGAAACCTCTTTTTCCCATAGTAAAGCCTCTCTTGAAAGCCTCTTTTTCCCATAGTAAAGCCTCTCTTGAAGCCTCTTTTTCCATAGTAAAGCCTCTCTTGAAACCTTTTTCCCATAGTAAAGCCTCTCTTGAAGCCTCTTTTTCCCATAGTAAAGCCTCTCTTTTGAAACCTCTTTTTCCCATAGTAAAGCCTCTCTTGAAACCTCTTTTCCCATAGTAAAGTCCTCTCTTGAAACCTCTTTTTCCCATAGTAAAGCCTCTCTTGAAGCCTCTTTTTCCATAGTAAAGCCTCTCTTGAAACCTCTTTTTCCCATAGTAAAGCCTCTCTTGAAGCCTCTTTTTCCCATAGTAAAGCCTCTCTTTTCCTCTTTTTCCCATAGTAAAGTCCTCTCTTGAAACCTCTTTTTCCCATAGTAAAGCCTCTCTTCTTTTTCCCATAGTAAAGTCCTCTCTTGAAACCTCTTTTTCCCATAGTAAAGCCTCTCTTAAAGCCTCTTTTTCCCTAAGTCCTCTCTTGAAACCTCCCTCTTTTCCTCTTTTTAGTAAGTCCTCTCTTGAAACCTCTTTTTCCCATAGTAAAGCCTCTCTTGAAACCTCTTTTTCCCATAGTAAAGCCTCTCTTGAAGCCTCTTTTTCCCATAGTAAGTCTTCTCTTGAAACCTCTTTTTCCCATAGTAAAGCCTCTCTTGAAGCCTCTTTTTCCCATAGTAAAGCCTCTCTTGAAGCCCTTTTTCCCATAGTAAAGCCTCTTTGAAGCCTCTTTTTCCCATAGTAAAGCCTCTGAAACCTCTTTTTCCCATAGAAAGTCCTCTCTTGAAGCCTCTTTTCCCATAGTAAAGCCTCTCTTGAAACCTCTTTTCCCCATAGTAAAGCCTCTCTTGAAACCTCTTTTTCCCATAGTAAAGCCCTCTTTTTTCCCATAGTAAAGCCTCTCTTGAAAGCCCTCTTTTTCCCATAGTAAAGCCTCTCTTGAAACCTCTTTTTCCCATAGTAAAGCCTCTCTTGAAGCCTCTTTTTCCCATAGTAAAGCCTCTCTTGAAGCCTCTTTTTCCCATAGTAAAGCCTCCTTGAACCTCTTTTTCCCATAGTAAAGCCTCTCTTGAAGCCTCTTTTCCCATAGTAAAGTCCTCTCTTGAAACCTTTTTCCCATAGTAAAGCCTCTCTTGAAGCCTCTTTTTCCCATGGTAAAACCACTCTTGAAGCCTTTTTTCCCATAGTAAAGCCTCTCTTGAAGCCTCTTTTTCCCCTAGTAAAGCCTCTCTTGAAGCCTCTTTTTCCCCTAGTAAAGCCTTTCTTGAAGCCTCTTTTTCCCATAGTAAAGCCTCTCTTGAAGCCTTTCCATAGTGTGCTTTCTCCTCTCAGTTTCCTTCCTATAGTAAAGCCTCTCCCTTGAAGCCTCCTTTTCTCATAGTAAGTCCCTTCTAGCTTCCTTTTTCCCATAGTAAAGCCTCTCTTGAAGCTCCTTTTCCACAGTGTCTCCTCTCTGAAACTCTCTTTCCTAGTAAGTCCTCTCAGTTTTCCTTTTCCCATAGTAAAGCCTCTTGAAGCCTCTTTCCTATAGTAGTTTCCTTGCCTCTTTCCTAGTGAGGCCTCTTTCTTGGTTTCCTTTTCCCAGTAAGTCCTCTCTCTGACCTCTTTCCTATAGTAAAGCCTCTTGAAGCCTCCCTTTTCCCATAGTAAAGCCTCTCTTTTGAAGTGTGCCTCTTTTTCCCATAGTGACCTTTCTTGACCCTCTTTTTTTCCCTAAAGTCCCTCTTGAAACCTCTTTTTCCTATAGTAAAACCTCTATTGAAGCCTCTTTTTCCCCATAGTAAAGCCTCTCTTGAAGCCTCTTTTTCCTAGTAAAACCTCTCTTGGAAGCTCTTTCCCTAGTAAAACCCTCTTTTCCCATAGTAAAGCCTCTCTTGGAAACCTCTTTCCATAGTAAGGCCTTTCTTGAAGCTCTTTTCCCTAGTAAGTCCTCTCTTGAAACCTCTTTTTCCCATAGTAAAGCCTCTCTTGAAGCCTCTTTTTCCCATAGTAAAGCCTCTCTTGAAGCCTCTTTTTCCCATAGTAAACTCCTCTTGAAGCCTCTTTTTCCCAACCTCTTTAAAGTCCCTCTCTTGAAAACTCCTCTTTCCCAGCCTCTCTTGAAGCCTCTTTTCCCATGGTAAGCCTCTTTTCTTTTCCCATAGTCCTCTCTTGAAACCTCTTTTCCCATAGTAAAGCCCCTCTTCCCTAGTAAAGCCTCTCTCTTTTCCCATAGCAAGTCTTTCTTGAAACCTCTTTTTCCCTCTCTTGAAACCTCTTTTTCCCATAGTAAAGCCTCTTGAAGCCTCTTTTTCCCATAGTAAAGCCTCTCTTGAAGCCTCTTTCCCATAGTAAAGCCTCTCTTGAAACCTCTTTTTCCCATAGTAAGTCCTCTCTTGAAGCCTCTTTTCCCCATAGTAAAGCCTCTCTTGAAGCCTCTTTTCCCATAGTAAGTCCTCTCTTGAAACCTCTTTTTCCCATAGTAAAGCCTCTTGAAACCTCTTTTTTCCCATAGTAAAGTCCCTCTGAAACCTCTTTTTTCCATAGTAAAGCCTCTCTTGAAACTCTTTTTCCCATAGTAAAGTCCTCTCTTGAAACCTCTTTTTCCCATAGTAAAGCCTCTCTTGAAGCCTCTTTTTCCATAGTAAGTCCTCTCTTGAAACCTCTTTTTCCCATAGTAAAGCCTTCTCTTGAAGCCTCTTTTTCCATATAGTAAGTCCTCTCTTGAAACCTCTTTTTCCCATAGTAAAGTCCTCTCTTGAAGCCTCTTTTTCCCATAGTAAAGCCTCTCTTGAGTAAAGCCTCTCTTGAAGCCTCTTTTTCCCTCCTCTTGAAGCCTCTTTTTCCCATAGTAAAGCCTCTCTTGAAACCTCTTTTTCCCATAGTAAAGCCTCTCTTGAAGCCTCTTTTTCCCATATAAGTTCTTTTTCCCATAGTAAAGCCTCCTTTTTCCCATAGTAAAGCCTCTCTTGAACCTCTTTTTCCCATAGTAAAGTCCTCTCTTGAAACCTCTTTTCCCCCATTGAAGCCTCTTTTTCCCATAGTAAAGCCTCTCTTGAAACCTCTTTTTCCATAGTAAAGCCTCTCTTGAAACCCTTTTTCCCATAAGCCTCTTTTTTCCCATAGTAAAGCCTCTCTTGAAACCTCTTTCCCATAGTAAAGCCTCTCTTGAAGCCTTTTCCCATAGTAAAGCCTCTCTTGAAGCCTCTTTTCCCATAGTAAAGCCTCTTTTCCCATAGTAAGCCCTCTTTTTCTTTTTCCCATAGTAAAGCCCTCTTGAAACCTCTTTTCCCTAGTAAAGTCCTCCTTGAAACCTCTTTTTTCCCATAGTAAAGCCTCTCTTGAAGCCTCTTTTTCCCATAGTAAGTCCTCTCTTGAAGCCTCTTTTCCCAAACTCTTTTTCCCATAGTAAAGCCTCTCTTGAAGCCTCTTTTCCCATAGTAAAGCCTCTCTTGAAGCCTCTTTTTCCCATATAGTCCTCTCTTGTAAAGCCTCTCTTGAAGCCTCTTTTTCCCATAGTAAAGCCTCTCTTGAAACCTCTTTTTCCCATAGTAAAGCCTCTCTTGAAAGCCTCTTTTTCCCATAGTAAAGCCCTCTTTCTTTTCCCATAGTAAAGCCTCTCTTGAAGCCTCTTTTTCCCATAGTAAAGCCTCTCTTGAAGCCTCTTTTTCCCATAGTAAGTCCTCTCTTGAAGCCTCTTTTTCCCATAGTAAAGCCTCTCTTGAAGCCTCTTTTTCCCATAGTAAAGCCTCTCTTGAAGCCTCTTTTTCCCATAGTAAAGCCTCTCTTGAAACCTCTTTTTCCCATAGTAAAGCCTCTCTTGAAGCCTCTTTTTCCCATAGTAAAGCCTCTCTTTTTTTCCCATAGTAAAGCCTCTCTTGAAACCTCTTTTCCCATAGTAAAGCCTCTCTTGAAACCTCTTTTCCCATAGTAAAGCCTCTCTTGAAGCCTCTTTTCCCATAGTAAAGTCCTCTCTTGAAACTTCTTTTTCCCATAGTAAAGCCTCTCTTGAAGCCTCTTTTTCCCATAGTAAAGCCTCTCTTGAAGCCTCTTTTTCCCATAGTAAAGCCTCTCTTGAAACCTCTTTTTCCCATAGTAAAGCCTCTCTTGAAGCCTCTTTTTCCCATAGTAAAGCCTCTCTTGAAGCCTCTTTTTCCCATAGTAAAATAGCCTCTTTTCCCATAAAGTCCTCCTCTCTTGTAAACCTCTTTTCCCATAGTAAAGCCTCTCTTGAAGCCTCTTTTTCCCCTCTCTTGAAGCCTCTTTTTCCCATAGTAAAGCCTCTCTTGAAGCCTCTCTTGAAGCCTCTTTTTCCCATAGTAAGCCTCTCTTGAAACCTCTTTTTCCCATAGTAAAGCCTCTCTTGAAGCCTCTTTTTTCCCTCTTGAAACCTCTTTTTCCCATAGTAAAGCCTCTCTTGAAGCCTCTTTTTCCCATAGTAAGTCCTCTCTTGAAACCTCTTTTTCCCATAGTAAAGCCTCTCTTGCCTCTTTTCCCATAAAGCCTCTCTGAAACCTCTTTTTCCCATAGTAAAGCCTCTCTTGAAACTCTCTTTTTCCCATAGTAAAGCCTCTCTTGAAGCCTCTTTTTCCATAGTAAGTCCTCTCTTGAAGCCTCTTTTTCTTGAAACCTCTTTTTCCCATAGTAAAGCCTCTCTTGAAGCCTCTTTTTCCCATAGTAAAGCCTCTCTTGAAGCCTCTTTTCCCATAGTAAAGCCTCCTCTCTTTTTGAAAGCCTCTCTTGAAACCTCTTTTCCCATAGTAAAGCCTCTTTCTTGAAGTCCCTCTTTTTTTCCCATAGTAAAGCCTCTCTTGAAGCCTCTTTTTTGAAGTCCTCTCTTTCTTTTCCCATAGTAAAGCCTCTCTTGAAGCCTCTTTTTCCCATAGTAAAGCCTCTCTTGAAACCTCTTTTTCCCATAGTAAAGCCTCTCTTGAAGCCTCTTTTTCCCATAGTAAAGCCTCTCTTGAAGCCTCTTTTTCCCATAGTAAAGCCTCTCTTGAAACCTCTTTTTCCCATAGTAAGTCCTCTCTTGAAACCTCTTTTTCCCATAGTAAAGCCTCTCTTGAAGCCTCTTTTTTTCCCTTGAAGCCTCTTTTTAGTAAAGCCTCTCTTGAAACCTCTTTTTCCCATAGTAAAGCCTCTCTTGAAACCTCTTTTCCCATAGTAAAGTCTCTTGAAGCCTCTTTCCTCTCTTGAAGCCTCTTTTTCCCATAGTAAAGCCCTCTTGAAGCCTCTTTTCCCATAGTAAAGCCTCTCTTGAAGCCTCTTTTTCCCATAGTAAGTCCTCTCTTGAAACCTCTTTTTCCCATAGTAAAGCCTCTCTTGAAGCCTCTTTTTCCCATAGTAAAGCCTCTCTTGAAGCCTCTTTTTCCCATAGTAAAGCCTCTCTTGAAGCCTCTTTTCCCATAGTAAAGCCTCTCTTGAAGCCTCTTTTTCCCATAGTAAAGCCTCTCTTGAAGCCTCTTTTCCCATAGTAAAAACCTCTTTTTCCATAGTAAAGCCTCTCTTGAAGCCTCTTTTTCCCATAGTAAAGCCTCTCTTGAAGCCTCTTTTTCCCATAGTAAAGCCTCTCTTGAAGCCTCTTTTTCCCATAGTAAAGCCTCTCTTGAAGCCTCTTTTTTCCCATAGTAAAGCCTCTCTTGAAGCCTCTTTTTCCCAGTAAAGCCTCTCTTGAAGCCTCTTTTTCCCATAGTAAGCCCTCTCTTTTTCCCATAGTAAAGCCTCTCTTTTTAGTAAAGCCTCTCTTGAAGCCTCTTTTTCCCATAGTAAAGCCTCTCTTGAAACCTCTTTTTCCCATAGTAAAGCCTCTCTTGAAGCCCTCTTTTCCCATAGTAAAGCCTCTCCTCTTTTTCTAGTAAAGCCTCTCTTGAAGCCTCTTTTTCCCATAGTAAAGCCTCTCTTGAAACCTCTTTTTCCCATAGTAAAGCCTCTCTTGAAGCCTCTTTTTCCCATAGTAAGTCCTCTCTTGAAACCTCTTTTTCCCATAGTAAAGCCTCTCTTGAAACCTCTTTTTCCCATAGTAAAGCCTCTCTTGAAACCTCTTTTTTTTTTTCCCATAGTAAAGCCTCTCTTGAAGCCTCTTTTTCCCATAGTAAAGCCTCTCTTGAAGCCTCTTTTTCCCATAGTAAAGCCTCTCTTGAAACCTCTTTTTTTCCCATAGTAAAGCCTCTCTTGAAACCTTTTTCCCATAGTAAAGCCTCTCTGAAGCCTCTTTTTCCCATAGTAAAGCCTCTCTTGAAGCCTCTTTTTCCCATAGTAAAGCCTCTCTTGAAACCTCTTTTTCCCATAGTAAAGCCTCTCTTGAAGCCTCTTTTTCCCATAGTAAGTCCTCTCTTGAAACCTCTTTTTCCCATAGTAAAGCCTCTTGAAGCCTCTTTCCCATAGTAAAGCCTCTCTTGAAGCCTCTTTTTCCCATAGTAAGCCTCTCTTGAAACCTCTTTTTCCCATAGTAAAGCCTCTCTTGAAACCTTTTTCCCATAGTAAAGCCTCTCTTGAAACCTCTTTTTCCCATAGTAAAGCCTCTCTTGAAACCTCTTTTTCCCATAGTAAAGCCTCTCTTGAAGCCTCTTTTTCCCCTAGTAAAGCCTCTCTTGAAACCTCTTTTTCCCATAGTAAAGCCTCTCTTGAAGCCTCTTTTTCCCATAGTAAGTCCTCTCTTGAAACCTCTTTTTCCCATAGTAAAGCCTCTCTTGAAGCCTCTTTTTCCCATAGTAAAGCCTCTCTTGAAGCCTCTTTTTCCCATAGTAAAGCCTCTCTTGAAACCTCTTTTTCCCATAGTAAAGCCTCTCTTGAAACCTCTTTTTCCCATAGTAAAGCCTCTCTTGAAGCCTCTTTTTCCCATAGTAAAGCCTCTCTTGAAACCTCTTTTTCCCATAGTAAAGCCTCTCTTGAAGCCTCTTTTTCCCATAGTAAAGCCTCTCTTTCTTTTTCCCATAGTAAAGCCTCTCTTGAAACCTCTTTTCCCATAGTAAAAGCCTCTTTTCCCATAGTAAAGCCTCTCTTGCCTCTTTTTCCCATAGTAAAGCCTCTCCTCTCTTGAAACCTCTTGAAGCCTCTTTTCCCATAGTAAAGCCTCTCTTGAAGCCTCTTTTTCCCATAGTAAAGCCTCTCTTGAAGCCTCTTTTTCCCATAGTAAAGCCTCTCTTGAAGCCTCTTTTTCCCATAGTAAGTCCTCTCTTGAAACCTCTTTTTCCCATAGTAAAGCCTCTCTTGAAGCCTCTTTTTCCCATAGTAAAGCCTCTCTTGAAGCCTCTTTTTCCCATAGTAAGTCCTCTCTTGAAACCTCTTTTTCCCATAGTAAAGCCTCTCTTGAAACCTCTTTTTCCCATAGTAAGTCCTCTCTTGAAACCTCTTTTTCCCATAGTAAAGCCTCTCTTGAAGCCTCTTTTTCCCATAGTAAAGCCTCTCTTGAAACCTCTTTTTCCCATAGTAAAGCCTCTCTTGAAGCCTCTTTTTCCCATAGTAAAGCCTCTCTTGAAACCTCTTTTTCCCATAGTAAAGCCTCTCTTGAAGCCTCTTTTTTCCCATAGTAAGTCCTCTCTTGAAACCTCTTTTCCCATAGTAAAGCCTCTCTTGAAACCTCTTTTTCCCATAGTAAAGCCTCTCTTGAAACCTCTTTTTCCCATAGTAAAGCCTCTCTTGAAACCTCTTTTTCCCATAGTAAAGCCTCTCTTGAAACCTCTTTTCCCATAGTAAGCCTCTCTTGAAACCTCTTTTCCCATAGTAAAGCCTCTCTTGAACCTCTTTTTCCCATAGTAAGCCTCTCTTGAAAGCCTCTTTTTCCCATAGTAAAGCCTCTCTTGAAACCTCTTTTTCCCATAGTAAAGCCTCTCTTGAAACCTCTTTTTCCCATAGTAAGCCTCTCTTGAAGCCTCTTTTCCCATAGTAAAGCCTCTCTTGAAACCTCTTTTTCCCATAGTAAAGCCTCTCTCTCTTGCCTCTTTTTAGTAAAGCCCTCTCTTGAAACCTCTTTTTAGCCTCTCTCTTGAAACCTCTTTTCCCATAGTAAAGCCTCTCTTGAAACCTCTTTTTCCCATAGTAAAGCCTCTTGCCTCCTCTTTTTCCATAGTAAAGCCTCTCTTGAAACCTCTTTTCCCATAGTAAAGCCTCTCTTGAAGCCTCTTTTTCCCATAGTAAGTCCTCTCTTGAAACCTCTTTTTTTCCCATAGTAAGTCCTCTCTTGAAACCTCTTTTTCCCATAGTAAAGCCTCTCTTGAAGCCTCTTTTTCCCATAGTAAAGCCTCTCTTGAAGCCTCTTTTTCCCATAGTAAAGCCTCTCTTGAAGCCTCTTTTTCCCATAGTAAGTCCTCTCTTGAAACCTCTTTAATAATAATAAGCCTCTCTTGAAGCCTCTTTTTCCCATATAATCTCTTGAAAGCCTCTTTTTCCCATAGTAAGCCTCTTTGCCTCTTTTTCCCATTTCCTCTCTTGAAACCTCTTTTTCCCAAAAAGCCTCTCTTGAAGCCTCTTTTTCCCATAGTAAGCCTCTCCTCTCTTTTCCCATGTAAAGCCTCTCTTGAAGCCTCTTTTTCCCATAGTAAGTCCTCTCTTGAAACCTCTTTTTCCCAAAGTAAAGCCTCTCTTGAAGCCTCTTTTTCCCATATCTTCTTGAAGCCTCTTTTTCCCATTTAAATCTCTTTAGATTCTTTTTCCCATAGAATCCTCTCTTGAGAAAGAAAGAGTGGATGGTATATCTGATGACCTGAATTATTTCTCTCTCTCTCTCTCTCTCTCTCTCTCTCTCTCTCTCTCTCTCTCTCTCTCTCTCTCTCTCTCTCTCTCTCTCATATGTGTATGTATGTATTATGTATATATATATATATATATATATATATATATATATATATATATATATATATATATATACTTTATATGTAAATATTGCATTTATAGATATATATATATATATATATATATATATATATATATATATATATATATATATATATATATATATGTATAGATGTGTATATATATGTATATATATACAAACATACATCACATATGTATATTATACATACATGCATATACAGTATTGAGAGAGAGAAAGAAAGAAAAGAGAAAACGAGAAACTTATGCATCCTATTGTCAATGAGAAATTCTAGTCATTCCCTAATTTACAAGAAACTGGCTCAGAAGATTTTGCTTTATGAAAAACTATATTAAAAATAATCTGTGCATTTGGATATTGTATGGCCATTCGGCAGATTAAAAGCTAGTTTAATCTCCTATTTTGTATCTACGATCCACTAAAGAAGTCGATGGAAGCATAACATTCCTGATTTATAAAACTGACTCAGAGGATTTTTCAAAAGATTTTTCCAGAAATGGATATTAAAAAAAAACAATAGTTCGGTTCACCTGGGACATTTTCAAGCAATATTGGAAAATGATTTTCAATGAGCCTCGCCTTATTCTGATATATCTTGAACGACGATGCGTTTCAGATAAGGAAGTATTTCAAAAGTTATTTTGAAATTGACCCTTTTCTTTAAACTAAAAAAAAAATAAGTCCTAGATGCGTATATATCATTCCCTGTATCTCTGATGCATTTTTTTAAATCATTGAACTATCGTGCATAAAAATTCAGTGAAAATGTGGTTGTTTTTAACTCAATCAAAACCTCAATGTGGTATGATTTCAATTTTATTGAAAGAAACTGGGAATTGCGTGAATTCAGTTAACAGGAATGGGAGAGGTTTGAAATTGCTTGTTATGTAGAGAGAGATAGGTAATTATATGTATATATATACATATATATATATAGGGTATATCTCATATACATATGTATATATATATATATATACTGTATATATATATAACCAGAATAACCTAAAAATTCGTGATCAAAATCCAACTTTATTATTAACCGTATAAAAAAAAAAGTCAAATACGCAAGATAAAAAAAAATCTCAGATTACAAAACCCATTGCTCTTTCAAAGTCAAACATTTAAATGAACCAAAAATCAACATTAACATTAAAAAAATGTTGGTCTCTTCAGGCTATGCATCAGTCGACTCTCATCTGCCAGAGAAGTATAAATGAAGAATTGAATTCTCAAACAACTTATTTCCTACTGAGAACTAAGTACAATATTTTAGGCCACAACGATTTCAAATTTTAATTTCGACATGGCTTGTGACAGGCGTAATTAACCTCATGCGGTGCACTGTAGGCATTACTTAAGGCTTTTTGCAGCGTGCCTTCCTTAGGCCCCTAACTACAACCCCTTTTGGCCCTTTTACTGTACCTCCTTTCATATTCTCTTTCTTCCATCTTACTTTCCACCCTCTCCTAACAATTGATTCGTAGTGCAACAGCTTTGAAGTTTTCCTCCTGTTACACCTTTCAAACCTTCTACTGTCAATTTCCTTTGCAGCGCCGAATGACCTCATTGTTCCCAGTGCTAGATTCTATATTCAATTCAGTTCAAAAAGAAAGTAAGCTTAGTCTATGATAGGCATTTAGTAATTATATTACGGTTTTATATATGAAAGTCGAACCATTCCAGTTTCCGAAAACCAGCCCGAATCGTGAGAGAGTTTGAAACGTTTTCCATTTTCTGATGCAAATGCAATTTACTTTAACTAGCAGTTAAACAATGTCGACTCAAACGTTTATTTTTATCCTGCGCCCGCCCCCTCACCCCCTCACAACGTTTTTGTGCTCCGTGTCACCGAAAATCTAGAAGAGAAAGGTTATCAAATCAAGGAGAATTGTTCTCCCCACCCAGTTCTCTCTCTCTCTCTCTCTCTCTCTCTCTCTCTCTCTCTCTCTCTCTCTCTCTCTAACTCCTATCTTCCAGCCAGTACGATATTAGTCAGAGAGAAAATGAAGTACGTATGGAGGTTTATATATACATATATATATATATATATATATATATATTCCTCTGCAACACGTCCAAATGACAGTGACTGAAAAGAAAGGAAGATAATTTTAAGATATCAAGATAAAAATGAAACGAAGAAACAGAATGTAGTTGGAGAGAGAGAGAGAAATAAGAAATATTAAAAAATATGTCGAAATGGCAATGAATGGAAAGGAAAGAGGATAATTTAAGATATAAAGATAAAAATCAAACAAGAACCAAAATGTTGCTGGACATAAGAGAAGGCGTCTGTGTCCTTTAATTACTCGTATTAATTCAACAATGTTAAAACTCTCTCTGTATGAGAAGGGGTGTTTGAATTTATGTATATTTGCTTATCTCTTTTCAAAACAGTCGGTTCTTTTGCCAATGAGGGAACAAAGGTGGACTGTTCTTCTTCAAAGGTTTGAATGGCCATTACTTATATCTCTTTACTTATCTCTTTTCCTGCGTCTATATAATATCTTTTAAGAATTATTTATTTTAATTTTAAATATTTAAGCAATGTGTGATATTTCTTCTTCAAATTTTCGAGTGGTCGGTACATATCTCCCATGACTTATCTCGCTGCCACGTTATTATATTATCTTTAAATCATTCATTTTTATTTTTAAATGTACAGATATTTTAAGTATTTTGATTCAGTTAATTACCTAGTTTATTTAAGTTATTCATTTATGCATGCATGGTTCACAGCCATAAAAGTATATTGTGGTTGAATTTCAAATCTGTATTATCATTAAATAGTTCAAAGTAATGAGAAACCTCGATTTAATTGATAGCAGTTATTAGTAAAGTCAATTAACGAAATCGTGTCGAACCCACTACATCAACATCAATTTACGAAATCATTTCGAACCCATTACATCAATTAACGAAATCGTGTCGAACCCACTACATCAATTAACGAAATCGTGTCGAACCCGGAACATCAATTAACGAAATCGTGTCGAATCCGGTACATCAATTAACGAAATCAAGACAATGGCCCCTGTTGTGGGCATGTTCAATATGAATAGGGTTCATTGTCTGAGTAATAATAATAATAATAATAATAATAATAATAATAATAAAAATAATAATAATAATAATAATAATAATAATAATAATAATAATAATAATAATAATAATAATAATAATAATAATAATTCATATGTCTTTCTAGTTTTGAAAAATATTCTTGTGGATTCTCCGTCGTCCTTAAGATTTTGTATAAGTGAACCTTTCCATTTTCTCCCAATATACCTAACCTTTTTACTTATTTATTAATTTATTAATTTATCTTTTCTGATAACTGATCTTCTCTTTCTTAATCTTCCATTACCTTCTGTTACTTCTTTCAAATGAACGCCATATTCTTTGGAAGCTTGAATTTCAAGTTAGTGGCCCCTATGGGTTTATTCCATATGAATAGGGCTCACCTTCTGAATAAAAATAATAATAATAATTCATATTTCTTTTTAATTTAAGAAAAATTCGTTGTGGATTCTCGGACGTTTTAAAGATATTTTTTATTTATAACATTCCATTTTGATGTGTCGTTCGTCTGTTTCCTCTAATTCACTTTTTCACAGATGAAAGCATATTGCTTTCACAGAAATTTTTTCCAGTTTTCAGTTTTCTGTAAAACAAATCTATTGTGCCGGCTTTATCTGTCCGTCCGCACTTTATCCTGTCCGCACTTTTTCTGTCTGCCCTCAGATCTTAAAAACATACCAAACTGCAGCCCTCTAGCCTCAGTTGTTTTTTTAAATTTTATTTAAGGTTAAAGTTAGACATAATCGTGCTTCTGCCACCACCGGGCCGTGATTAAAGTTTCATGGGCCGCGGCTCATACAGCAATATACCGAGATCACCCAAAGATAGATCTATTTTCGGTGGCCTTGATTATACGCTGTAGCGGCTGTACAGAAAACTCGATTGCGCCGAAGTTTCTTCGGCGCATTTTGTACTTGTTCAAAGTATGGCTGGACAGATGAAGACATAAATATAGATGTAATTCAGTCAGTCACATCTGTTAATATAAGAGATTTATCTGGGCCATACCTCACGCACGTGCGTGCAAGACAGCGGGTGCAATTGAATGCGCATATCTAAGAGTAATTTCACTTCGCACGCAAATGTCTCGCTTTGAAATGACAATGAGAGTTCTCCTCGTCTAGATTACTTCTTACGCTTTTATATCTGCTTGGATTTTCTGGGCGTAGTTGATGCGGGAAAGAGAACATCTTGAGACAAGAGAGAGAGAGAGAGAGAGAGAGAGAGAGAGAGAGAGAGAGAGAGAGAGAGAGAGAGAGAGAGAGAGAGAGAGAGAGAGGGGGGGCAATGAAACTGTGTGTATGTATCTATGTATAACTGAATCACGAAAATATGGAACGTGATGAACATATAAAGACAAAATCCACGAAGGAAAGAGAAACAATGGATTACTGTAAGGCCTTTCGACTTCTTGTCCTTGACTTAGCAGACTACTAAGTAAAGGACAAGAAGTCGAAAGGCCTTGCAGTACTCCACTGTTTCTCTTTCCTTCGTGGATTTTGTCTTTATTTATATATAGATATATGTATATATATGTGTGTGTGTGCTTTTATATATGTATATACACATATACACAAACTCTACCTACAGTACATTACAAGACACTAAATAATGATTTGAAAAAACTAAGCAATCTACCTTTATCAAACAAGACACATTCAGACCCTATCCGGTTTCCAAAGTACATTTTGTAGGGACGCAGAGTAACCCCTGAATGTCAAACCACTTTAGCCACACTCCTTGTAAGGACCCCTAAATGCATTTCCCTAAAAACCCTAGGGACACAGGGAAAGGGGGTCGACTTACTCAATATTAGCTCTGGTAGATGTGCATGCATTAGGAACAAAAGCGAGTTATTTTAGCTCCTTCCATTACGCGTCTACAGTGGAAGAAAGAATTTGGGGATTGATTAAAATTCGTCTGAGAGAGAGAGAGAGAGAGAGAGAGAGAGAGAGAGAGAGAGAGAGAGAGAGAGAGAGAGAGAGAGAGAGAGAGAGAGAGAGAGAGTGAGTAACTTTATCTCCTTCCATTACGCGTCTACGATGGAAGAAAGAATTGGAGGAACTGATTAACAATTCGTTTGGAGAGAGAGAGAGAGAGAGAGAGAGAGAGAGAGAGAGAGAGAGAGAGAGAGAGAGAGAGAGAGAAATAAAACCCTTTTCATTTTGAAAAGAGAGAGAGAGATAGAGAAAGTCAACTGAAACCTTTATCATCTTGAGAGAGAGAGAGAGAGAGAGAGATAAAACCATTTTCATTTTGGAAAAGAGTGAGAGACAACTGATACTGTTTTTATCCTGAGAGAGAGAGAGAGAGAGAGAGAGAGAGAGAGAGAGAGAGAGAGAGAGAGAGAAATAAACCCCTTTTCATTTTGAAAAGAGAGAGAGAGAGAGAGAGAGAGAGAGAGAGAGAGAGAGAGAGAGAGGAATATAACCCCTTTTCATTTTGGAAAAGAGAGAGAGCCAGCTGATACCGCTTTTATCCTGAGAGAGAGAGAGAGAGAGAGAGAGAGAAATTTTATACCCTTCCATTACGCGTCTATGGTGGGAGACATAATTGAAGAAACTGATTAAAAATTCGTCTGAATTCAGAGCAAAGAACGAATGTCTCCCCCACGTTATGAAATTTTATACCTTCTTATTTCATATTTCACTTAGTGTCGAATTGTAAGGCTTTTAGTGAATATAAACTGGTTGCTCAAATAATGAAATAAAGAACCGTTTATAAAATAATTAATAGCATGGATAATGTTTCAAGAAACTGAATGTGTATTTATACATCTGGATAGTAGAATGTCTATCTATCTGTCTATTAATATATATATATATATATATATATATATATATATATATATATATATATATATATATATATATATATATATGTAGATAGATAAATAGATATATAGATAGATACAGATATAATGCAGTTAAAGTCCTTATTATATTTATACCGCATAGATTGTAAAATATTAATTATTATTTTTATTATTATAATTTGGCAGCAGACCCTCTTTTAAACAGGTTCTATTGAATATTATTGCTGCTTCAGCTGCATTTATTTTGTAGAAGACTTTTTCTATTTTCCTTATTGCGGACTTCTCTTCAGTGGGGGTGCGTGCTAACAGCTCGCCTATATTTGTCATTTCATGGGGGAAAAGTCAAAATCTGGATTCTGCTCCTTTATATATTCTATACAGTTAGTTCTATACAATTGTTGCCGCGACGGGTTTCGACAGACTCTTCTGTCATTCTCCAGCGGGAGCTAGTAGAGGACTGGCAGATTGCATAGGTCCTTCTGAGTTTATACACGGGCTTCAGCGGGGGGTCATGGATGGCGAATTCTGATTGGTTGCAGTCAGCGAACTTCAAGCCAAATTTCTGCGGCGAAGCTCGATCCTGACAGATCTTCGCAACCTGGGAATGTCATTCATTCCAGCGTTCCCATTGGCCTGCCGTTGCGTGATGTCATGCCGGCTGACATCATCGGTAGTTTGGCTGCTATTGGGCTGCGGATGAATGATGTCATTATCTACTCTTTCTGTCGTAGTCGGGGATTGTCTCGAAGGGCGCCTCGCTCATCAGGGCATCTCCATTTTCAGGGTTGTCGTTTTCAGGTATTCGTTGGATTTGGTGGGTGTTCTGCATTATTCTTCTTAAATTCGTGGGTAGGAGCGATGCCTCCTGCGTCGTATTCATTGTTGGTTTCTCTCGGCAATGAGGAGCGCCTCTAGCAGGCGCAGACGTCGAGGGGTCGGCGGCTCTCCCGATTATACTTATATTTTGTATAATACTGTCGCGGGAGATGGAAATATTGTGAGTAGCACGGGCGTGGTTCATGATGGCACCCTCCTGGGCGTGGCAGGAGATCCTTTTGACAGACGCATCGTGGTCATTCCAATATAAGCGCCGGGGCATCCTCGGACAGGACATACAAATTGGTAGACCACGTTCTTCTGCTTGAGGGGTTCTCTTGCTGGCGGAGAGGGGTTATTCTTCATCACCAGATCACGGGTGCGGCGGTTCTTATAATAAATTACAAGATTTATTCTCTTACTGTCTTCGGTCGGGGTGACGTTTTCCATGACGATTTTCTTCATGGAGTTCTCGTCCTCACGGTACTGGGGATGCATCCGGGCCTTATAAAAGATCTTTATGTCATCTTGGGGGGCAGGTTGTGTGTTCTCACCGTTGTACCATTTTTCCAGGCCAGTTCGAATTTCTTTGTTTACGAGTTTGTTGGTGAAACCATTGTTCACCAACATTTGTGCAGCACGTTCGAATTCCTTGTTGGTGTCCTGCCAGGTGGAGCAGTGGGAGAGGGCCCTTTTAATGAAGGTCCTGACTGTCGTGTTCTTAAACCTAGCAGGGCACTCGCTATCCCCATTCAAGCAAAGTCCCAAATTGGTGGATTTTTGTAGACTGATGTCTTCAAGTTCCGTTCCGTCTTTGTGACCATAACGTCGAGGAAGGGGAGCCGGTCGTCTGTGCTGAAATCGACAGTGTAGTTCAACACACTACATTGTTGGAAGGTCAGACGAAGGGCTTCAACCTCCTCCTCGTTGTCTGCTTGAACGAAGACGTCGTCGATATATCGGGCATATTTCTTCGGCCGCTGGATTCTCTCGAAGACACGTTCTTCTACGGTGCCCATGTAAAAATTTGCAAAGAGGACGCCCAATGGAGAGCCCATCGCAACGCCATCTTTCTGTCTATACATGTGCCCTCTGTGCGTAGTGAAAGGCGCCATCTTCGTACAGATCTCCAGCAGAGCCTTCAGGGAACCTTCTGGGATGTTCAGGGGGGGTCATTGTCGGTTCTCTATGGACTTTGTTTAGGATAATATGGATGGTTTCATCCACAGGTACGTTGGTGAATAGTCTCTCTACGTCCAGAGAAGCGATGGTCCCTGCGCCCGGGGAGTCTCGGATCACTTCGAGGAATTCCACAGAGGACTTCAGGCTATAACTGCTCGGGACGTAGGGGGTTAAGATATGATTTAGTCGTTTGGCGAGGGCGTAGGTCGGCGCAGGTGTTTGGCTGATGATCGGGCGGAGGGGATTGCCAGCCTTGTGTGTCTTGACATTCCCATACAGGTAACCAAGTTCAAAGTCACCTGCGATGGGGGGAAGATGGACAGCATTGCTGGCAGCATTCACAGTGCTGATGATCTTATTAGCTTCCCTCTTTATTTCGAGGCCAAAGAACCACGAGAAGAGGTTGGAAATAGAACTGATGCTTGAATCCATACAACAGATAGAATCTCGAGGCACCTAGAACTTCCGACGCCCTCCAGCCCTCCTGTTAGCAGAAGCTGTCACGGAGAGAGGGTCCACGACAGTGGAGTCTGCACCCGTGAGATGAGGAAATTTGCGAAGGAGCTGAAGGAAAAGGAAGGCATCACAGTCTCGCTGACAAGACAGCAGCTTTTGTCCTTATACGTACGGAGGAGTATTTGACAAATTG
>NC_089750.1:37500-67500 GCF_040412425.1 Macrobrachium rosenbergii | reverse complement strand
AATTCCTTGTTGGTGTCCTGCCAGGTGGAGCAGTGGGAGAGGCATTTTTAATGAAGGTCCTGACTGTCGTGTTCTTAAACCTAGCAGGGCACTCGCTATCCCCATTCAAGCAAAGTCCCAAATTGGTGGATTTTGTGTAGACTGATGTCTTCAAGTTCCGTTCCGTCTTTGTGACCATAACGTCGAGGAAGGGGAGCCGGTCGTCTGTGCTGAACTCGACAGTGTAGTTCAACACACTACATTGTTGGAAGGTCAGACGAAGGGCTTCAACCTCCTCCTCGTTGTCTGCTTGAACGAAGACGTCGTCGATATATCGGGCATATTTCTTCGGCCGCTGGATTCTCTCGAAGACACGTTCTTCTACGGTGCCCATGTAAAAATTTGCAAAGAGGACGCCCAATGGAGAGCCCATCGCAACGCCATCCTTCTGTCTATACATGTGCCGTCTGTGCGTAGTGAAAGGCGCCATCTTCGTACAGATCTCCAGCAGAGCCTTCAGGGAACCTTCTGGGATGTTCAGGGGGTCATTGTCGGCTCTCTATAGACTTTGTTTAGGATAATGTGGATGGTTTCATCCACAGGTACGTTGGTGAATAGACTCTCTACGTCCAGAGAAGCGATGGTCCCTGCGCCCGGGGAGTCTCGGATCACTTCGAGGAATTCCACAGAGGACTTCAGGCTATAACTGCTCGGGACGTAGGGGGTCAAGATATGATTTAGTCGTTTGGCGAGGGCGTAGGTCGGGGCAGGTGTTTGGCTGATGATCGGGCGGAGGGGATTGCCAGCCTTGTGTGTCTTGACATTCCCATACAGGTAACCAAGTTCGAAGTCACCTGCGATGGGGGGAAGATGGACAGCATTGCTGGCAGCATTCACAGTGCTGATGATCTTATTAGCTTCCCTCTTGATGTCTTCGATGGGGTTCCTCGTCAGCCTCTCGAATTTCGTCGTGTCCGACAGGATGGCATCCAATTTGTCGAAATACTCCTCCGTACGTATAAGGACAAAAGCTGCTGTCTTGTCAGCGCGACGCACTGTGATGCCTTCCTTTTCCTTCAGCTCCTTCGCAGCTTTCCTCATCTCACGGGTGCAGACTCCACTGTCGTAGGACCCTCTCTCCGTGAGGGCTTCTGCTAACAGGAGGGGCTGGAGGGCGTCGGAAGTTCTAACGGTGCCTCGAGATTCTAACTGTTGTATGGATTCAAGCATCAGTTCTATTTCCAACCTCTTCTCGTGGTTCTTTGGCCTCGAAATAAAGAGGGAAGCTAATAAGATCATCAGCACTGTGAATGCTGCCAGCAATGCTGTCCATCTTCCCCCCATCGCAGGTGACTTTGAACTTGGTTACCTGTATGGGAATGTCAAGACACACAAGGCTGGCAATCCCCTCCGCCCGATCATCAGCCAAACACCTGCCCCGACCTACGCCCTCGCCAAACGACTAAATCATATCTTAACCCCCTACGTCCCGAGCAGTTATAGCCTGAAGTCCTCTGTGGAATTCCTCGAAGTGATCCGAGACTCCCCGGGCGCAGGGACCATCGCTTCTCTGGACGTAGAGAGTCTATTCACCAACGTACCTGTGGATGAAACCATCCATATTATCCTAAACAAAGTCTATAGAGAGCCGACAATGACCCCCCTGAACATCCCAGAAGGTTCTCTGAAGGCTCTGCTGGAGATCTGTACGAAGATGGCGCCTTTCACTACGCACAGAGGGCACATGTATAGACAGAAGGATGGCGTTGCGATGGGCTCTCCATTGGGCGTCCTCTTTGCAAATTTTTACATGGGCACCGTAGAAGAACGTGTCTTCGAGAGAATCCAGCGGCCGAAGAAATATGCCCGATATATCGACGACGTCTTCGTTCAAGCAGACAACGAGGAGGAGGTTGAAGCCCTTCGTCTGACCTTCCAACAATGTAGTGTGTTGAACTACACTGTCGAGTTCAGCACAGACGACCGGCTCCCCTTCCTCGACGTTATGGTCACAAAGACGGAACGGAACTTGAAGACATCAGTCTACACAAAATCCACCAATTTGGGACTTTGCTTGAATGGGGATAGCGAGTGCCCTGCTAGGTTTAAGAACACGACAGTCAGGACCTTCATTAAAAGGGCCCTCTCCCACTGCCCCACCTGGCAGGACACCAACAAGGAATTGAACGTGTTGCACAAATGTTGGTGAACAATTGTTTCACCAACAAACTCGTAAACAAAGAAATTGAACTGGCCTGGAAAATGGTACAACGGTGAGAACACACAACCTGCCCCCAAGATGACATAAAGATCTTTTATAAGGCCCGGATGCATCCCCAGTACCGTGAGGACGAGAACTCCATGAAGAAAATCGTCATGGAAAACGTCACCCTGACCGAAGACAGTAAGAGAATAAATCTTGTAATTTATTATAAGAACCGCCGCACCCGTGATCTGGTGATGAAGAATAACCCTCTCCGCCAGCAAGAGAACCCTCAAGCAGAAGAACGTGGTCTACCAATTTGTATGTCCTGTCCGAGGATGCCCCGGCGCTTATATTGGAATGACCACGATGCGTCTGTCAAAAAGGATCTCCTGCCACGCCCAGGAGGGTGCCATCATGAACCACGCCCGTGCTACTCACAATATTTCCATCTCCCGCGACAGTATTATACAAAATATAAGTATAATCGGGAGAGCCGCCGACCTCGACGTCTGCGCCTGCTAGAGGCGCTCCTCATTGCCGAGAGAAAACCAACAATGAATACGACGCAGGAGGCATCGCTCCTACCCACGAATTTAAGAAGAATAATGCAGAACACCCACCAAATCCAACGAATACCTGAAAACGACAACCCTGAAAATGGAGATGCCCCTGATGAGCGAGGCGCCCTTCGAGACAATCCCCGACTACGACAGAAAGAGTAGATAATGACATCATTCATCCGCAGCCCAATAGCAGCCAAACTACCGATGATGTCAGCCGGCATGACATCACGCAACGGCAGGCCAATCGGGAACGCTGGAATGAATGACATTCCCAGGTTGCGAAGATCCGTCAGGATCGAGCTTCTCCGCAGAAATTTGGCTTGAAGTTCGCTGACTGCAACCAATCAGAATTCGCCATCCATGACCCCCCGCTGAAGCCCGTGTATAAACTCAGAAGGACCTATGCAATCTGCCAGTCCTCTACTAGCTCCCGCTGGAGAATGACAGAAGAGTCTGTCGAAACGCGTCGCGGCAACAATTGTATATAACTAACTGTATAGAATATATAAAGAAGCAGAATCCAGATTTTGACTTTTCCCCCATGAAATGACAAATATAGGCGAGCTGTTAGCACGCACCTCCACTGAAGAGAAGTCCGCAATAAGGAAAATAGAAAAAGTCTTCTACAAAATAAATGCAGCTGAAGCAGCAATAATATTCAATAGAACCTGTTTAAAAGAGGGTCTGCTGCCATATTATTATTATTATTATTATTATTATTATTATTATTATTATTGTTGTTGTTGTTGTTATTATTATTATTTTTTATTTATTAATATTATTATTATTATTAGTTATTATCATTATTATTATTATTATTATTATTATTATTATTATTATTATTATTATTATTATTATTATTCATAAGAAAAACCCCTGTTCATATGGGACAAGACTACAGGGACCCTTCTCTAGTTTCGTACCTTTATACAATAGGCTTTACTTATATTTTCACAAATAAAAGTTTGTAAATAAGTATCTCCAAGTAATAGTTCTAGCTGTTATTAGACAATGTTTTCTTGAGGACCCTAAAAATCAAATTTATTAAACCTGTGATTTTTTTTATTCTAAATATTATTATAGCATTAAAGACAGGTGATGAGGTTGGGATCTCGAGTATAATCATCCGTGGTCCAATAAAATAGGTATTAAGGACTTCTGCTTATGAGTTCTTGCAATTCTTCAGTGATTATTAGAAGATTTTATGTTAAATATATATATATATATATATATATATATATATATATATATATATATATATATATATATATATATATATATATATATATATATATGTATGTATACATGTATATGTACAGTGGGACCTCGTTGTGATTAGGGGACCTGGGTTGGTTCCCTACTGGACATCATAATTTCTTCATATTTCTTGCACTTGATCCTGAGGCTTTGCAGTATATCCAAAAAGCAAAGAATTAGAAACGTTAAGAGGGCATTGTACATATTATATTACATATATATATATATATATATATATATATATATATATATATATATATATATATATATATATATATATATATATATATATATATATATATATATATGTATGTATGTATACATGTATATGTACAGTGGGACCTCGTTGTGATTAGGGGACCTGGGTTGGTTTCCCTCTACCGGACATCATAATTTCTTCATATTTCTTGCACTTGGATCCCGAGGCTTTGCAGTGCATATCCAAAAAAGCGCAAAGAATTAGAAACGTTAAGAGGGCATTGTGGCCATTACAATTACATATATATATATATATATATATATATATATATATATATATATATATATATATATATATATATATATATATAGTGTATATTTATACATTCATATGTATATATATAGATAGATAGATATACAGACAGCCATCAACCGCAAATGGACGTCCCAAGAAAACACGAATGACTGACAAGAACTTCTCGCTTGAAGATGGAATTCAGCCATTCACAAAACAAAAACGATTTTGAGAATAAAACCCATTAAACAAACAAGTTTGGGAAAAAATATTTTCAGCAGATTTTCCAATGAATTAGACATGTCAGGGAATTGTTTCTCCTGCGTTTGACAGGAGCATTAAATCAATAAAGGTATAAATAAAAATTGTATAAGTGGATTCTACGCTTATGAATAGCAAGGAATATTCTGGGGGTCCATTTCGACTAAACGTGGGTCATATGATAAATAAATATGCAGAAAAATAATATTATTGCGATGGATTTGTCATACCATAGCAATGAAATGCACATACACACACAATATATATATATATATATATATATATATATGTATATTATATTTATGATTTTAATAACTTTAGCACGTAATTCATTTATCACACATTGCCACGTATAATGTGATATATATAATATATATATATATATATATATATATATATATATATATATATATATATATATATATATATATATATATATATCTAATATACTTATGTGTACATATATATACCATTCATAATCAAACTATTAAAAAATCACAACAACGATCATTATTATTGATCTGACATGCAACATTCATATCAGTAATGAAAAAGCCGTTTGCCAAAAAAAATGTAATAAAAAATATCAATACCTACCTTTATCCAACAATGCCATATTAACATCCTGTTTCCAATTTCCAACCACCCAGATTTAAGAGCTTCTAGAAGACGTCTTTTAAACCCAAGCAAAATTAAGCAACTTCGCCGTTGCTCGTCAAAAACCCATGTTTGTGCAACGAGCAAAGGAAAATTGTCAAAAAAGCTGAAATGGCTCAGATCAAGAGAAGGTATTCCCTTCTGTTAGAAGTCAAGTATAGCATCAGGGGAACGTAAATTTTCTTTTACGGCGAAACTTCACAAGGGCAAGATATTGGCAGGAGAGAGGTAAGTGGGAGGAGGGAGTGAGAAGGGAAGGGTGTGTGTGTGTGTGTGTGTGTGTGTGAGAGAGAGAGAGAGAGAGAGAGAGAGAGAGAGAGAGAGAGAGAGAGAGAGAGAGAGAGAGAGAGAGGCTTGAGGAGAGACAGAGACAAAGGAAAAAAAACACAGAGAAAGAGAGAGACTGAGACTGAGAAAAAGAGCTGGAGTGAGTTGTGAAAGGGAGAGAGAGAGAGACAGAGAAAACGAGGAAGAAACAGAGAGAGAGAGAGAGAGAGAGAGAGAGAGAGAGCTGGTGTGGGAATGACAGAGAGAAAGAGCGTAGAGTGAGACAGACAGGCAGAGAATTATAGAGAGAGAGAGACTGAGAAAAAGAGCAGGAGTGAGTTGCGAAAGGGAGAGAGAGAGACAGAGACAAGGAGGAAGAAACAGAGAGAGAGAGAGAGAGAGAGAGACTGGTGTGGGAAACACAGAGAGAGAAAGAGGGTGCAGTGAGACAGACAGGAAGAGAATTTTATTGAGAGAGAGAGAGAGAGAGAGAGAGAGAGAGAGAGAGAGAGAGAGAGAGAGAGAGAGAACTCTGGCACCCTTTTCCACAGACAAAAATCGTAACAAGCAATCCCCTTGAGGGAATTTCCGCTTCAAATCGAAATGTTGCTAAACATCCAGAAAGTCGTTATATGTCTTACCATCTTTCTCCTTGAGCTAAGGAGGAATTCAGTTTTACTAAACGAAAGAAAAAAAAAGCTTTCAGAGATCTTTTATTGAGTTTGGTCTTTTTAACTGTATTTGGTTTTATTTTTTCTGATTATGATTTATTTTATTTATTGACGCGGTCGGATTTGTTTATGAATGCTGAGGAATGTAGTGATCTAATTTTAAATCAGGTTAAGATAGAATCAGATAATTTGACTATATGTATATATACATATGTATATATATTTGTATATATACATGTATGTGTGATTAATACAAATATAAAGTCAAATTATCTTACTGTACCTTAATCTGGTTTTAAAAATTATTTATATACATATACAGTATATACTTTTATATATATATATATATATATATATATATATATATATATATATATATATATATATATATATGTGTGTGTATGTATTAAAATATATATATATATATATATATATATATATATATATATATATATATGTATATATGTATGTATGTATGTATGTATGTATGTATGTATGTATGTATGTATGTATGTATATATATATGCATATTGTTCCTCTGTTCACAATCTGAATTATTTAAGTCTCTGATAATTAGAGGAATGTGTTGGTTATAACCACATTTAAAAAGTATATGGGCCTATCAACCTCTCCCAAAAAAATAGTTGAAAACCAGAATGCTATTAACACGAAGCACATACATGCATTTCAATACGCTTGTATAAGTCGTCCGTGTATGTGTGTCTGTATGTGAACGAACGTGTATTTATCTGAATTTTCCTTGCATTCGTAATTCTCAAACTTGAAAAGGAATTACTGGGAAAACTCTCCGGCCATCTTAGCCAAAAGCAATTTTTCAATTTCTTGGCCAATTTCCGTCTCGATTCGGCCTTGTCTCCTGGGCTATCCGCTTACCAGGATCTTGGAGAGAAGATTACCGAAAGGAAAAAGAAATAAGAGCCAAGAATGAGAAGAGTAAGAAGAAGAATGTATTGGTTACAGCGTCCGTCATATTTAGTAGGGGTTCTCCTGAGAGTATTCGAGGTCCATTTCAAGTGCTTTCGTAGATACGACGATGTGGAATCATTGGGTTTTATCAGTTCTTTGGTGTATTTTAAGTTTGGGATGACAGTCTTCGATCTGACTTCTAGCTGGCTTGAGTCAGACAGGTAATTGGGGTGACCTTAGATACACACATACACACACACACACACACACACGCACGATTATGGCTAACTTGAATCTTAAATAAAATAACAACTACTAAGGCTAGAGGGCTGCAATTTGGTATGCTTGATGATTGGAGGGTTGAAGATCAACATACCAATTTGCAACCCTCTAGCCTCCGTAGCTTTTAAGATCTGAGGGCGGACAGAAAAAAGTGCGGACGGACAGACAAAGCCGGCACAATAGTTTTTTTTACAGGAAACTGAAAAACTGTATACAAATTCCATTTGCATTCAATTCAGATTTAAACCAAGACTTCATACTAAAAGGATACATTTTGATTTAAGAAATTTTCCATCACTATTCTTAGAATGTATTAGTCGAGAGGAATTTGAATTACAATAAATATCAAGATTTAAATATTTTACAAGATTCGTTTGTTCAATCCTCATACAAGAAAACTGAATCAAAATTCTTATTTGAATTCAGTCCAAATTTAAATCATGACAAAAGCATACATTTTGATTTGAGAAACCTCCCATCACAATTTTCCCTCCGAAACCGAGTGTCTGCTGAAAGATTTAAATCTCGTCCATGTTTTATATTTACTTTCCAGGGAATTCTCGGACCTGGCACTGTCCTTCCAAAGGCGAGAAAGCTTTGTTATGTCCCTGGAAGGATGAGAGAGGAAAATTTTGCTGGGAATGTCACGCCAAGTAGGAAATGTCCCTCAGAAAATGTCATGGTCAGCGCGAGGGGGCGATAAACGACGAAATATTTCTGGGATCCACGCTTTACAGAGAGAGAGAGAAAGAGAGAGATTTACGTTTCTCTGAATGAGCAAACAAATATATATGTAAATGAATCAGTAGGTAAATAGATAAATAAATAAATAAGTAGATAAATCGATAACTAAATAAATAAGCAGATAAATAGATAAATAAATAAATAAATAAAGCGATAACTGAATCAATAAATAAATGAATGAATGAAAAATAGATAAGTAAGTAAATAACTATATGAATAAATAAATGAATAAATAAATATATAAATAATTAAATTATTATATTAATAAATAAAGAATAAATACATAAGTAAATTAATCAAAAAATAAATAAATAAATAAATAAAGAGATGATTAAATGAATAAATAAATAACACAACAAAAGAATAAATTTAATTAAATAAATAAATGAATAAATAAACAAGTGAATAAATAAATAACTGAAGAATGAAATAAAGAAGTAAACAAGTGAATAAGTAAATAAATAAATAAATATATAAGTAAATAAATGAATGATTACGAAGAATAAATTCATAAATATATAAATAAATAAGTGAATAAATTTATAAACAAATTTATAAATAGATAAATAAATAAATAAATTAAATAAATAAATAAATAGATAGATGGGTTCTTGGCGTCGTGCATTGATGAAGAAATAAACAACCGCAAGGGAAGGAGACACTTAGGAGTTTTTGTATACCGTTTTTTTTTTTTTTTATTGCGTGACTGACAGAATATGGTTCGTAAAATGGACGGAACAAAAGGGATGTTTTTCCTTTATGAAAAATTGGAGGGGGCGGATGGCGTGGAACCTTCTTACAGGCCGGTCATGTTTTGCTGTAGTTTACACATCCCCAACAAAAATGGAGAGAAAAATCATGGATTCTTGTAACTTCTAATTGCATATTTTTTTTTTTAGAATAGTAAATGAAATTCATTACCCCCAACTTTATATTACTTAATTTTAGGAATTCTTTCTTATCTAACTAGAATTAATGGAATACACATATAAATAACCAAGGATTTTATATACTGTACAGAAACAATATCATAACTTACATAAGCATGATTTTGGATTACAATAAATAAAATTCATTCCTTCGGACTTAATACTACTAAATTTTTTAAATTCTATCATATCTAATCAAGGTTCTTTATTTATATATACATATATATAATATATAAAATATATATATATATATATATATATATATATATATATATATGTATATATATATATATATATATATATGGAAATGAACAAACAAAATCGTGTTTCACAGAAATAAATTTCTGACTCACCACGGGACCGAACCCTGGCCTTTTGAGTAAGAGTCCAGGGCGTTAGCATTTCGGACACAAAGGTCAAATATATATATATATATATATATATATATATATATATATATATATATATATATATATATATATATATATATATATATATATATATATTCCAAGAGCAATGATTTCATATATGGAATTCCCAAATATTTCTTAGTAACAAGGTGACAGGCAATGAATCTTATTCCCTGTGCTATTGCTATTGCTATTGCATTATATGATGTTTTCAGTCTTTATTAGAGAATGTTTGCACCCTTGCAACATATGAAAGATGTGTGTGTGTGTGTGTATGTTCAGCCTTCTTGAAGAATAATGAAAAGCTTTCTTCATTTCATACCTCATATTCTTTTATATATCAGCACGTTAGTTAATGGAGTTTTATGTTCACTCCCAACATCCTTCTCTCTCTCTCTCTCTCTCTCTCTCTCTCTCTCTCTCTCTCTCTCTCTCTCTCTCTCCAAAAGAAAGATCCGAAACACTTCCTCAAATAGCAACGCAATGCAGGGTTCCCGCAAGCCAGAGAGAGAGAGAGAGAGAGAGAGAGAGAGAGAGAGAGAGAGAGAGAGAGAGAGAGAGAGAGAGAGACCTTACCTTACCTTACAGTTCGTTCGGGTTGCCCCAGGTCCCGCAGTGTGAGAGAGAGCGAGAGAGGGAGAGACCTTATTTGACCTCATATGTGAAAAAGGTTGGACATAAATACAGTGTATATAGTATGTGTGTGTATGTATATATATATATATATATATATATATATATATATATATATATATATATATATATATATATATATATATATATATATATATATATATATATCAATATGCGTGTGTGTGTATGTGTACTTTATAAGTAGAGAGAGAGAGAGAGAGAGAGAGAGAGAGAGAGAGAGAGAGAGAGAGAGAGAGAGAGAGAGAGAGACTTCATCAGGTCTTTTAAGTGAAAAAGTTCGGGCTTATACATACATACATACATACCTACATATGTATGTGTTTGTGTGTATTTCTATAGACAAAGAAAGAGAGAGAGAGAGAGAAGAGAGAGAGAGAGAGAGAGAGAGAGAGATAGAGAGAGAGAGAGAGAGACCACCTGCGACCTGAGTAAAAGTTAAGGAAGTCAATAACTACCTTGTTTCACCATTACACCTCCCAACCTGATCGTTAGAAGTAGCACCTGCACAAAGCGACCGAGCCGGCGGGCCGTATCGTTTCTCTCAGACAGTTTCCTTGTGTTTAGCTTGTGTATTCTCTTCGCGGTAATTCTGAATTCATTTTCCACCTTTTTTATAGTGAAAATTGACCTAAAAGTTCCTTTAATTGAGCGTATTCGTGTGTTGGAACCTCTGGGAGATTTGTTTGGTCAAGAGAACGATGTTTTATGCCGTTAGAACTTGCAATGTGCTAAATGAAAGTGTTAATGATGGATGCATTTGCTAACTTTTTTAGGTGAAAAGGGCCTTTAAGTGAGCGTATTCGTGTCCTAGAACTTCTAAAAACTTTGTTTAGTCAAGAAAAATCTGTTTTACCCAGTCAGACTTTTACACTATGAAGTTAAAAGTGGGAGAAATGCTACTTTTTTAAGTGAAAATTGCCTTTAAGTGAGCTTATTCGTGTGTTAGAGCTTCTGAAAGTTTAGTTTTTGTCAATAAAACAGTGTTTTACTCCCTCAGAACTTTTACTTTAACAAGTAAAAGTGGAAATTCTGGCTTTATTTTCCATTTCTTTAAAGTGAAAATTTCCTACAAGTAAAAGCGGAAATTCTGGCTTTATTTTCCATTTCTTTTAAGCGAAAACTGCCCACAAGTAAAAGCGGAAATTCTGGCTTCATTTGCCTTTTAAGTGAAAACTGCCTTTAAGTGGCAACTGGATTTATTTTCTACTTTTTTAAGTGAAAAGTGCATATAGATGAGCCTTATAAATGAACGTATACGCTTCTTAAAACTACAGAAAGTTTTGTTCATGTCAAGAAAAATATTTTGCACCGTCAGAACTTATACTTCAAGATATACTAGTGGGGAACTGGTTCGTTCATACAGTGATGGCAGTGGTGTCCAAAATATTATAGATAATCAAGCATGGATTATAGAAGAGAGGTATCTAACCTCCGTATATGTTATAACAGGCAAAGAACTTCGTTCTGCTTTTAATGGTATCAAGTCTTTGCATTATTATTTTCAATTTTTCTACTGTTAAAGTACCTTTGGATGTCTATTAATTCAAAACTGTTTTTGGAAAAATTCGGGAACATTTGAAAGATTTTACTGACTTTTTTCAATACTGAATCTCTTGGACTGTTTATAAAGTACCTTTGTGTGTCTATTAATAAACAATATCCAGTGATTATGATTTAGGAAAGAAATTAAGATATGAAAATGCCTGGGTAAAATATATTAAACATTTCATCACATAGATGAAAGTGCATTTTAAGGACACGCCATTTATTCAGTGATCAGAACTTTGTTAATTAACAATATATAGTAACTGATTTTGGAAAGAAACTAAAGTATGAAAATGTCTGAGTAAAATATATTAACATTTCATCACATAGATGAAAGTGCATTTTTAAAGACGCCATTTCTTCAGTGATCAGAAGTCTGTTAACTAACAATACATAGTAACAGGTCCTGGAAAGAAGATAAACTTTGAAAATGTCCAGGTAAAATATGGTATTTTCCAACAAACATCTGAAGGTACATTTTCAAAGACGAGTCATATCTTCATTGATCAGAAACATCATACTCATTTCTCCATCAAGCAAGCAATTGTTACGAGGTTACCTTTACAAAGTCATGAACTTCAAATTAAAGAACTGTCTGCAAGCAAAAGGCAAAAGCAAGATAGAAACCAACATTCAAGCATTACAGTAATGTTGAAAAAAAATTTGTATGGCAGTATTCAACACACAGCAAAAGGTATACATCTTTCAAGACACGCCATATCTTTATTGGTCAGAAATATCTTACTCATTTATTACGATGTTATCTTGACAAAGTCATGAGCTTCAGATTAGAGAACTTTCCACAAGCAGAAAGCACAAGCAAAATAATTTCCACATTCAAGCACTGGAGTAAGGTAGCCGTCGCTTTCTCCCGGTTGATGGTGAGTGTTAAAACTCACATTTATATTATTTATAATTTATGAATATTAATTTGATAATCCTTTTTAAAAAAAAGCATTTCTCATTTTTCTCTGTAATCATTTTGGCTCATTCTATTCATCGTTACTCATTCATTATTCATTAATTCACGCATTTTCATTCATTTAAAGGAAATACAAGTGGCTTTAGTAATTTAATGTAATGGGAAACTTTTGTAGGGAGGAACTTATTGTTATGGGAAAGTTATTCGTGTATTATCCTACATTACAGTGATGTTCAAATCATTACAGTAATGTTGAGATCATTACAGGAATTTTGTAAACATTACAGGAGTGTTGAAAACATTATAACACCCCCAACGATTTAAGTATTAAGCGTTTTATTTAATGTATTGAAATTAGTTTTTTTGTGTGGATTTACTTTCGTTGTAAGTTCAAAGTGTAAAATTTTTTTATTATTAGCATATCCAATTAGTCAAATCTCCTATTTTATCATTTATCAGCATTTGTTGATAAATGTACACTTTGTACTTCGTGATACTAACTGATTAAGGTGTTGTTAGCCAATTTAACATCTAGGAGTGAAATTAAGTTAAGATTATTTTAACATATCCCTTGAAAGTGAATAATTACATTCAGTAATGCCTTGGTTATCAGAGGTTGATAGTGACAGTTTTCATTGTTGATAAGTGTAGAATATATATATATATATATATATATATATATATATATATATATATATATATATATATATATATATATATATATATATAAAATACCCACAATTCCTTTACATTAAAACCAGCTTTATCTTATACTAAATTATAATTCTGACCTTCAGTATCAAATCCTTTTGAATATCTCGTTCCTCCTCTCCGGCAAAAAAGTGACGAATATTTCACGAAAGCGTCAGACATCTTCAGTCTTCTTTAGCCTTTGAGTAAGCCTTTCAGTCTATTTTCATAACCGCTGCATTTTCTCGGAGGCCGACGATTTCAGACTTCATCCCCGAAAGGCTAAAACTTGAGATTCTTCTCTCTTCTCTCTCTCTCTCTCTCTCTCTCTCTCTCTCTCTGTTATGATTTATGATATATGCTTCTGGCCAGAACGTAAAGCGACTGAAATGTTGGCGTCGTGTATTGCATGTCTGTGTCATGTATTTCCTGTCTGCGTCGTGTGTATACATGTTTGCGTCGTGTGTTGCGTGGCTATGTTATGTATTACATGTGCGTCGATTGTTCATGTCTGCGTCGTGTATTGCATGTATGTGTCGTGTATTGCCAGTCTGTGTCGTGTAGTGCATGTCTGTGTCTTGTATTACATATCTGCGTCGTTCATTACATGTGTACGTCGTGTGCATGTCTGCGTCGTGTAGTGCTTGTCTGCGACGTATGTGCATGTCAGTGTCGTGTATTGCATGCCAGTGTCGTGTAAGTTTGACTTAATACAGTTCATATTGCTAAAGATTACTTCTAATGGAAGGTCTCTCTCTCTGTCTCTCTCTCTCTGTCTCTCTGTCTCTCTCTCTCTCTCTCTCTCTCTCTCTCTCTCGTAATGTCCTTCAGTCGTTTATCTTGTTCTTAGGCAACTGCGTGAGTGATAACAAAACTTTAACTGGGTGGAAAACATATAATTACTCTTCTCTCTCTCTCTCTCTCTCTCTCTCTCTCTCTCTCTATTGCAATGTCTTCCAATCGTTTATCTTGTACCTAGGAGACACGTAAGTGATAACAGAACTTTACCTGCTCGAAACATGTAATTTCTGTCTCTCTCTCTCTCTCTCTCTCTCTCTCTCTCTCTCTCTCTCTCTCTCTCTCCAGCTCCAGCTGAGAGAGGATCAATTAACAAATGACCACTTTAAAACCATCCATTCTCTTCAGACCATCGCCTTTGGCAGTTTCCCGTTTTTCTGTTGCAAAGTTGCCCCCACAAGAAGCTCTGCAAACTCGAAAGCCTCGTTAGGTCAATTCGTTATTTAGACTTTCTCGTTTTTCGTGGATTTCGAAGGACCGGGGACTATTATTTAAGTTGTCAGTTACCTCTAACTATTAGTTGCTTGTACTACAAGACTTATAGTCGACGCATTTTAAGAATATCACTCGGCCACGCCCACATCCTCCCTACCCTTACCCCACCACCCAAGCCCAACCCCCTCCCCTCTTTCACGATATTAGTCATACGGCTGGCAGTTATGTCCTTATCGGGAGCCGGAGTCGGACTGGGATGAGCGAGATGCTTCGGACATTGACGCACAGAGAGAGAGAGAGAGAGAGAGAAAGTATGTTGACAGAACAGCTATACAAAAATAAGCACCAGTTTACAGGTTCTAGAGCCTCCTTTGGTTATCGAATGAGCGACCTTTCGATGTTATCAGAGTCATAGCCAAGCGGCAACGGATATCATCCGAGAGTGCAGTACAATAATGTCATGCATTATCTACGGTGCCAGGGAAAGGGGGCGTGGCCGAGTGATATTCTTAATAGGTGACAGTCAAGTGTGGATCAAATGTTTACTCAGACGCTTCAGTAATAAATTCACTTGTCTTTTGCAGCCGTTATGCAACCTTGGTCAAATGCTTGATGAAATGTCTGTGTCATCAGCAATTGCTTCCTTCAGTACCTTGCAATGGTTTTGGGGAGTTAGGGGAGTTGCATCTCTTAGTAAATCCTCTATTTAAGTCTCTCTTTCTCTTAGTAAAGCCTTTCTCTTTATGCCTCTCTTTAACCTGTTTTTTTTCCTCTTAGAAAGCTTCTCTCTTCATGTTTCCCTTCGAGACTCGTTTTGTCTTAGTAAACCCTCTCTTTAAGCCTCTCTTTCCCATAGTAAAGCCTCTCTTGAAACCCCTTTTTCCCATAGTAAAGCCTCTCTTGAAGCCTCTTTTTCCCATAGTAAAGCCACTCTTGAAGCCTCTTTTTCCCATAGTAAAGCCTCTCTTGAAGCCTCTTTTTCCCCTAGTGAAGCCTTTCTTGAAGCCTCTTTTTCCCATAGCAAGTCCTCTCTTGAAACCTCTTTTTCCCATAGTAAAGCCTCTCTTGAAGCCTCTTTTTCCCATGGTAAAGCCTCTCTTGAAGCCTCTTTTTCCCATAGTAAGTCCTCTCTTGAAACCTCTTTTTCCCATAGTAAAGCCTCTCTTGAAGCCTCTTTTTCCCATGGTAAAGCCTCTCTTGAAGCCTCTTTTTCCTCTTCCTGCCTTTAAAATCTCTTCAGATTCTCTTTACAAGAATCGTCTTGTTAATATCAGGGGAAAAATTTGCAACATTGCAAAAAAATTTCCTTGCAAATAAAAAAATCTCAGTCTTGTTGGTCGAGTGATTGCCAAGAATTGTTTTTGGGTCCTGCCGATATTTCCCTTTAGCTGAGGCACAAAGGTAAAAGTGAATTTCGCCTCTCCAGGACGTTTATTGTTATCGTTGAGGGGGCTGATACAACGTTACTGAACCGGACAGGCGAGAGAGAGAGAGAGAGAGAGAGAGAGAGAGAGAGAGAGAGAGAGAGAGAGAGAGAGAGAGAGAGAGATAGTAACAAATGACTAATATACTTCATAAAACTAGAATTATTATATAAAACTATATATATATATATATATATATAGAGAGAGAGAGAGAGAGAGAGAGAGAGAGAGAGAGAAAGAGAGAGAGTAAAATAATTAAGTAATAATACTTGCTAAAAGGAGTGTGCGAAATTGTTTGCAAAGGCTTAACATTCTCCTGCCACAGAATACAAATTCTCAATTTCCTTTTTCTTCCATAATTTCTTTCAAATGAACGCCATGTTCTTTGGAAGCTTGAATTGCAAGCCAATGATCTCTCTGGACTTGTTCCATATATCGTCTGAATAATAATAATAATAATAATAATAATAATAATAATAATAATAATAATAATAATAATCTAATCTTTGTTTCTTCATAAAAAAAATTAATTGGAATAACATCGCGCTGAGTTTGGTCAGGTTTAAAAATAATAATCATATCTTCACCTAATTCTTTATGCCCGATTGCTCAATAATTTTTTTTTAATTCGTAAGAGATACAGGAACTGATATAAATGCATTTACGATTTGCTTATTTTAGAAATTAAAAAAAAGGGCCAATTTCCAAAGAGCTTTTGAAATGCTTCGTTATCCGGACCACATTCGCCGTTCAAAATATATCAGAATCAGAGAAGCCTCGTGGTAAATCATTTTAAATCATTTTCCAGTATTGCTCTGAAATGTTCCAGGTGAACTGCGCCATTTTTTTTTAAGGGTCCATTTCATCGGATCTCTTTTAAAACTCTTCTGCACCAAATTTCTTTTATAAATCGGGAAATGTATTTTCAATGACATCTTTAGTGGGTCGTATAAAGTAAAATGGTTTTTAATCTGTTGAATGGAAGTAAAATATCATAAATGTAAAGATAGTTTTATGATTATGGTTTTTGTGAGTGCATTCAATAGTTTAATAGATAGGCTTGCGGGAACCCTGCATTGCGTTGCTATTTGAGGAAGTGTTTCGGATCTTTCTTTTGGAGAGAGAGAGAGAGAGAGAGAGAGAGAGAGAGAGAGAGAGAGAGAGAGAGAGAGAGAGAGAGAGAGAAGGATGTTGGGAGTGAACATAAAACTCCATTAACTAACGTGCTGATATATAAAAGAATATGAGGTATGAAATGAAGAAAGCTTTTCATTATTCTTCAAGAAGGCTGAACATACACACACACACACACACACACACACACACATCTTTCATATGTTGCAAGGGTGCAAACATTCTCTAATAAAGACTGAAAACATCATATAATGCAATAGCAATAGCAATAGCACAGGGAATAAGATTCATTGCCTGTCACCTTGTTACGAAACGGTTCCATGCTTGCACTGAATGAAATCTAGAAAGGGTTGCATGCCTGCACTGAATGAAATCTAGAAAGGGTTCCATGCCTGCACTGAATGAAATCTAGAAACGATTCCATGCCTGCACTGACGGTTCCATGCCTGCTGAATGAAATCTAGAAACGATTTCATGCCCTACCTGAAATCTAGAAACGATTCCATTGCACTGAATGAAACGGTTCCATGCCTGCACTGAATGAAATAGAAACGATTCCATGCCTGCACTGAAAGAAACGGTTCCATGCACCATGCCTGCACTGAATGAAATTCAGAAACGGTTCCATGCCTGCACTGAATGAAATCTAGAAACGGTTCCATGCCTGCACTGAATGAAATTAGAAACTGTTCCACTGCACTGAATGAAATCTAGAAACGGTTCCATGCCTGCACTGAATGAAATCTAGAAACGGTGAATCCATGCCTGCACTGAAACGAATGACTGAATGAAATCTCTGAATGAAACGATTCCATGCCTGAATGCACTGAATGAAATCTGAATGAAAGAAAAACACTGAATGGTTCCATGCCTGCACTGAATGAAATCTAGAAACGGTTCCATGCCTGCACTGAATGAAATCTAGAAACGGTTCCATGCCTGCACTGAATGAAATCTAGAAACGGTTCCATGCCTGCACTGAATGAAATCTAGAAACGATTCCATGCCTGCACTGAATGAAATCTAGAAACGAAACGATTCCATCCATAGAAACGATTTCATGCCTGCACTGAATGAAATCTAGAAACGATTCCATGCCTGCCTGAATGAATGAAAATCTCCTGAATGAAATCTAGAAACGATGCCTGCACTGAATGAAATCTAGAAACGATTCCATGCCTGCACTGAATGAAATCTAGAAACGATTCCATGCCTGCACTGAATTCTAGAAACGATTCCTGCATGCCTGCACTGAATGAAATCTAGAAACGAATGAAATCTAGAAACGAATTCTGAATGCCGATGCCTGCCTGAATGAAATCTAGAAACGATTTCATGCCTGCACTGAATGAATGAAATTCCATGCCTGCACTGAAGAAACGATTCCATGCCTGCCTGAATGAATGAAACGATTTCATGCCTGCCTGAATGAGAACGATTTCATGCCTGCACTGAATGAATGAAACGATTTCATGCCTGCACTGAATGAAATCTAGAAACGATTTCATGCCTAGAAACGACATGCCTGCCTGAATGAAATCTAGAAACGATTTCATGCCTGCACTGAATGAAATCTGAATGAAACTGAATGAAATCTAGAAACGATTCCATGCTTGCACTGAATGAAATCTAGAAACGATTCCATGCCTGCACTGAATGAAATGCACTGAATGAAACGATTCCATGCCTGCACTGAATGAAATCTAGAAACGATTCCATGCCTGCACTGAATGAAATCTAGAAACGATTTCATGCCTGCACTGAATGAGAAACGATTTCATGCCTGCACTGAATGAAATCCAGAAACGATTCCATGCCTGCACTGAATGAAATCGATTCCAGAAACGATTTCCATGCCTGCACGAATGAAATCTAGAAACGATTTCATGCCTGCACTGAATGAAATCCAGAAACGATTTCATGCCTGCTGAATGAAATGAATGAAATGAAACGATTTCAACTGAATGAAATCTAGAAAACGATTTCATGCCTGCCATGCCTGCACTGAATGAAATCTAGAAACGATTCCATGCCTGCACTGAATGAAATCTAGAAACGATTCCATGCCTGCACTGAATGAAATCTAGAAACGATTTCATGCCTGCACTGAATGAAATTTCATGCCTGCCTGAATGAAATCCAGAAACGATTTCATGCCTGCACTGAATGAAACGATTCCATGCCTGCACTGAATGAAATGCCTGCCTGAATGAAATCTAGAAAACTGAATGATTCCATGCCTGCTAGAAACGATTTCATGCCTGAATGAAATGAAATCTAGAAACGACGATTCCTGAATGCCTGCACTGAATGAAATCTAGAAACGATTCCATGCCTGCACTGAATGAAATCTAGAAACGATTTCCATGCCTGCACTGAATGAAATCTAGAAACGATTCCATGCCTGCACTGAATGAAATGAAACGATTCTGAATGAAATCTAGAAACGATTTCATGCCTGCACTGAATGAAAAATCTAGAAGCGATTTCATGCCTGCACTGAATGAAATCTAGAAACGATTTCATGCCTGCCTGAATGAAATCTAGAAACGATTTTGCCCATGCCTGAAACTGAATGAAATTCAGAATCGAAATTCGATTCTAGAAACCATGCCTGCACTGAATGAAATCTAGAAACGATTCCATGCCTGCACTGAATGAAATCTAGAAACGATTTCATGCCTGCCTGAATGAAATCCAGAAACGATTTCATGCCTGCCATGCTTGCACTGAATGAAATCTAGAAACGATTTCATGCCTGCCTGAATGAAATCTAGAAACGATTCCATGCCTGCACTGAATGAAATCTAGAAACGATTTCATGCCTGCACTGAATGAAATCTAGCACTGAAGAAACGATTTCATGCCCCTGCACTGAATGAAATCTGAATGAAAGAAACGATTCCATGCCTGCCTGAATGAAATCTAGAAACGATTCCATGCCTGCACTGAATGAAATCTATGCCTGCACTGAATGAACGATTTCATGCCTGCACTGAATGAAATCTACTGAATGAATCTAGAAACGATTCCATGCCTGCACTGAATGAAATCTAGAAACGATTTCATGCCTGCCTGCACGAATGAAATGAAATTTCATGCCTGCCTGAATGAAATCTAGAAACGATTCCATGCCCGCACTGAATGATTTCATGCCTGCACTGAATGAAATCTAGAAACGATTTCATGCCTGCACTGAATGAAATCTAGAAACGATTGAAATCTAGAAACATTTGCCTGCACTGAATGAAATCTAGAAGCGATTTCATGCCTGCACTGAATGAAATCTAGAAACGATTCCATGCCTGCCTGAATGAAATCTAGAAGCGATTTCACGCCTGCACTCAATGAAATCTAGAAGCGATTTCATGCCTGCACTGAATGAAATCTAGAAACGATTTCATGCCAGCCTGAATGAAATCTAGAAGCGATTTCATGCCTGCACTGAATGAAAGCGAGAAACGATTCCATGCCTGCACCGAATGAAATCTAGAAACGATTTCATGCCTGCCTGAATGAAATCTAGAAGCGATTTCATGCCTGCACTGAATGAAATCTAGGAACGATTCCATGCCTGCACTGAATGAAATCTAGAAACGATTCCATGCCTACACTGAATGAAATCTAGAAACGATTCCATGCCTGCCTGAATGAAATCTAGAAGCGATTTCATGCCTGCACTGAATGAAATCTAGAAACGATTTCATGCCTGCACTGAATGAAATCTAGAAACGATTTCATGCCTGCACTGAATGAAATCTAGAAACGATTCCATGCCTGCACTGAATGAAATCTAGAAACGATTTCATGCCTGCACTGAATGAAATCTAGAAACGATTCCATGCCTGCACTGAATGAAATCTAGAAACGATTTCATGTCTGCACTGAATGAAATCTAGAAACGATTCCATGTCTGCACTGAATGAAATCTAGAAACGATTCCATGTCTGCACTGAATGAAATCTAGAAACGATTCCATGCCTGCACTGAATGAAATCTAGAAACGATTCCATGCCTGCAATGAATGAATTGAAACGATTAGAAACGATTTCATGCCTGCACTGAATGAAATCTAGAAACGATTTCATGCCTGCACTGAATGAAATCTAGAAACGATTCCATGCCTGCACTGAATGAAATCTAGAAACGATTTCATGCCTGCACTGAATGAAATCTAGAAACGATTTCATGCCTGCCTGAATGAAATCTAGAAACGATTCCATGCCTGCACTGAATGAAATCTAGAAACGATTTCATGCCTGCACTGAATGAAATCTAGAAACGATTTCATGCCTGCACTGAATGAAATCTAGAAACGGTTTCATGCCTGCACTTAATGAAATCTAGAAACGATTCCATGCCTGCACTGAATGAAATCTAGAAACGATTCCATGCCTGCACTGAATGAAATCTAGAAACGATTCCATGCCTGCACTGAATGAAATCTAGAAACGATTTCATGCCTGCACTGAATGAAAGCTAGAAACGATTCCATGCCTGCACTGAATGAAATCAAGAAACGACTTCATGCTTGCCTGAATGAAATCTAGAAACGATTTCATGCCTGCACTGAATGAAATCTAGAAACGATTTCATGCCTGCACTGAATGAAATCTAGAAACGATTTCATGCCTGCACTGAATGAAATTCAGAAACGATTCCATGCCTGCACTGAATGAAATCTAGAAACGATTCCATGCCTGCACTGAATGAAATCTAGAAGCGATTTCATGCCTGCACTGAAAGAAATCTAGAAACGATTTCATGCCTGCCTGAATGAAATCTAGAAACGATTTCATGCCTGCACTGAATGAAATCTAGAAACGATTTCATGCCTGCCTGAATGAAATCTAGAAACGATTTCATGCCTGCACTGAATTAAATCTAGAAACGATTTCATGCCAGCCTGAATGAAATCTAGAAACGATTTCATGCCTGCCTGAATGAAATCTAGAAGCGATTTCATACCTGCACTGAATGAAATCTAGAAACGATTCCATGCCTGCACTGAATGAAATCCAGAAGCGATTCCATGCTTGCAATGAATGAAATCTAGAAACGATTTCATGCCTGCACCGAATGAAATCAAGTAACGATTTCATGCCTGCCTGAATGAAATCTAGAAGCGATTCCATGCCTGCCTGAATGAAATTGAGAAGCGATTCCATGCCTGCACTGAATGAAATCCAGAAGCGATTCCATGCCTGCACTGAATGAATTCCAGAAGCGATTCCATGCCTGCACTGAATGAAATCCAGAAACGATTCCATGCCTGCACTGAATGAAATCCAGAAACGATTCCATGCCTGCACTGAATGAAATCTAGAAACGATTCCATGCCTGCACTGAATGAAATCCAGAAACGATTTCATGCCTGCACTGAATGAAATCTAGAAACGATTCCATGTCTGCACTGAATGAAATCTAGAAACGATTCCATGCCTGCACTGAATGAAATCTAGAAACGATTCCATGCCTGCACTGAATGAAATCTAGAAACGATTCCATGCCTGCACTGAATGAAATCTAGAAACGATTCCATGCCTGCACTGAATGAAATCTAGAAACGATTTCATGCCTGCCTGAATGAAATCTAGAAACGATTTCATGCCTGCACTGAATGAAATCTAGAAACGATTTCATGCCTGCACTGAATGAAATCTAGAAACGATTCCATGTCTGCACTGAATGAGATCTAGAAACGATTTCATGCCTGCACTGAATGAAATCTAGAAACGATTCCATGTCTGCACTGAATGAAATCTAGAAACGATTTCATGCCTGCACTGAATGCAATCTAGAAACGATTCCATGTCTGCACTGAATGAAATCTAGAAACGATTCCATGTCTGCACTGAATGAAATCTAGAAACGATTCCATGTCTGCACTGAATGAAATCTAGAAACGATTCCATGTCTGCACTGAATGAAATCTAGAAACGATTCCATGCCTGCACTGAATGAAATCTAGAAACGATTCCATGTCTGCACTGAATGAAATCTAGAAACGATTTCATGCCTGCCTGAATGAAATCTAGAAACGATTCCATGCTTGCCTGAATGAAATCTAGAAACGATTCCATGCCTGCCTGAATGAAAGCTAGAAACGATTCCATGCCTGCACTGAATGAAATCTAGAAACGATTTCATGCCTGCACTGAATGAAATCTAGAAACGATTTCATGCCTGCACTGAATGAAATCTAGAAAAGATTTCATGCCTGCACTGAATGAAATCTAGAAACGATTTCATGCCTGCACTGAATGAAATCTAGAAACGATTTCATGCCTGCACTGAATGAAATCTAGAAAAGATTTCATGTCTGCACTGAATGAAATCTAGAAACGATTTCATGTCTGCACTGAATGAAATCTAGAAACGATTTCATGTTCTGCACTGAATGAAATCTAGAAACGATTCCATGCCCGCACTTAATGAGATCTAAAAACGATTCCATGCCTGCACTGAATGAGATCTAGAAACGATTTCATTCTGCACTGAATGAGATCAAGAAGAAACGATTTCATGTCTGCACTGAATGAAATCTAGAAACGATTTCATGTCTGCCTGAATGAAATCTAGAAACGATTTCATGTCTGCCTGAATGAGATCTAGAAACGATTTCATGTCTGCACTGAATGAAATCTATTCCATGCCTGTCTGAAACGATGTCTGCACTGAATGAAATCAAGAAACGATTGCACTGCACTGAATGAAATCTAGAAACGATTTCATGTCTGCACTGAATGAGATCTAGAAACGATTTCCATGCCTGCACTGAATGAAATCTAGAAACTTTCCATGCCTGCACTGAATGAAATCTAGAAACGATTTCATGTCTGCACTGAATGAAATCTAGAAACGATTTCATGTCTGCACTGAATGAAATCTAGAAACGATTTCCATGTCTGCATTGAATGAAATCTAGAAACGATTCCATGTCTGCACTGAATGAAATCTAGAAACGATTTCATCCCTGCACTGAATGAAATCTAGAAACGATTTGCCCATGTCTGCACTGAATGAATCTAGAAACGATTCCATGTCTGCACTGAATGAGATCTAGAAACGATTCCATGTCTGCACTGAATGAGATCTGCACTGAAGAAACGATTTCCATGCCTGCACTGAATGAAATCTAGAAACGTTTTCGATTGAATGCACTGAATGAAATCTAGAAACGATGCCTGCACTGAATGAAATCTAGAAACGATTCCATGCCTGCCTGAATGAAATGAAATCTAGAAACGATTCCATGCCTGCACTGAATGAAATCTAGAAACGATCCATGTCTGCACTGAATGAGATCTAGAAACGATTTCATGCCTGCACTGAATGAAATCTAGAAACGATTTCCATGTCTGCACTGAATGAGATCTAGAAACGATTCCATGTCTGCACTGAATGAAATCTAGAAACGATTCCATGTCTGCACTGAATGAGATCGAGAAACGATTTCATGTCTGCACTGAATGAAATCTAGAAACGATTTCATGCCTGCACTGAATGAAATCTAGAAACGATTCCATGCCTGCACTGAATGAGATCTAGAAACGAAGAAACGATTCCATGCCTGCAATGAAATGAAGCGATTTCATGCCTCTAGAAACGATTTCATGTCTGCACTGAATGAAATCGATTTCAGAAACGATTTCATGTCTGCACTGAATGAAATCTAGAAACGATTCCATGCCTGCACTGAATGCATCGAAACGATTCCAATGAAATCTAGAAACGATTCCATGCCTGCACTGAATGAAATCTGAAGAAACGATTTCATGTCTGCACTGAATGAAACGATTCCATGCCTGAAACGATGAAATCTAGAAACGATTCCATGCCTGCATTGAATGAAATCTAGAAACGATTTCATGCCTGCAACTGAATGAAATCTAGAAACGATTTTCCATGCCTGCACTGAATGATCTAGAAACGATTCCATGCCTGCACTGAATGAAACGACGATTTCATGCCTGCACTGAATGAAATCTAGAAACGATTTCCATGCCTGCACTGAATGAAATCTAGAAAAACGATTTAGAAACGATTTCATGCCTGCACTGAATGAAATCTGCACTGAAGAAACGATTTCATGTCTGCACTGAATGAAATCTAGAAAAACGATTAGAAACGATTTCATGCCTGCATGAACTGAAACGATTCCATGCCTGCACTAGAAAACATGCCTGACTGAATTTTCATGCCTGCACTGAATGAAATCTAGAAACGATTCCATGCCTGCTGAATGAAATCTAGAAATCTAGAAACGATTTCATGCCTGCACTGAATGAAATCTAGAAACGATTTCATGCCTGCACTGAATGAGATCCAGAAACGATTCCATGTCTGCACTGAATGAGATTTCATGCCTGAAACGATTCCATGCCTGCACTGAATGAAATCTAGAAACGATTCATGCCTGCACTGAATGAAATCTAGAAACGATTCCATGCTGAATGAAATGCACTGCACTGAATGAAATCTAGAAACGATTCCATGCCTGCATTGAATGAAATCTAGAAACGATTTCATGTCTGCACTGAATGAAATCTAGAAGCGATTTCATTCCTGCACTGAATGAAATCTAGAAACGATTGCATGCCTGCACTGAATGAAATCTAGAACAGATTTCATGCCTGCCTGAATGAAATCTAGAAACGATCCCATGCCTGCACTGAATGAAATCTAGAAACGATTATGCTTGCCTGAATGAAATCTAGAAGCGATTTCATTCCTGCACTGAATGAAATCTAGAAACGATTCCATGCCTGCACTGAATGAAATCTAGAAACGATTTCATGCCTGCACTGAATGAAATCTAGAAGCGATTTCATTCCTGCACTGAATGAAATCTAGAAACGATTGCAAGCCTGCACTGAATGAAATCTAGAAACACGATTCCATGTCTGCACTGAATGAAATCTAGAAACGATTCCATGCCTCTAGCACTGAATGAAATCTAGAAACGATTATGCATGTCTGAATGAATGCCTGCACTGAATGAATGAGATCTAGAAAAACGATTTCATGAATCTGCACTGAATGAAATCTAGAAACGATTCCATGCCTGCACTGAATGAAATCTAGAAACGATTTCATGCCTGCACTGAATGAACGATCATGTCTAGAAACGATTCCATTCCTGCACTGAATGAAATCTGAAAGAAACGAAACGATTTGCTGAAAGCCTGCACTGAATGAAATCTAGAAACAGATTTCATGCCTGCCTGAATGAAATCTAGAAACGATGCCTCCTAGAATACTGAATGAAATCTGGGCGATTTCATTCCTGCAATGAATGAAACGATTTCAGAAACGATTCCATACCTGCACTGAATGAAATCTAGAAACGATTATGCTTTGCCTGAATGAAATCTAGAAGCGATTTCATTCCTGCACAGAATGAAATCTAGAAACGATTCCATGCCTGCACTGAATGAAATCTAGAAACGATTTCATGCCTGCCTGAATGAAATCTAGAAGCGATTTCATTCCTGTACTGAATGAAATCTAGAAACGATTCCATGTCTGCACGGAAAGAAATGTTCGTTGAGGCAAAGATCGTGAGATGATCAGATCAGATCATGAAAACGGTCCGTGGTTGACCTCAATTTCAGTCTGGTCTGAATCAAAACGGAATCAAAGCCAGCGGTCACTGTGTGTATGGGGGCCCTTAGACACATCAAGACAAATGACGTTAGATGGAAAAGAAGGTCAAAAATGACCACAAGCGGAAATTTGACAGACGAACGTATTATTTACGACTGAAAGACTTTCCCTGTGAAATCAATCTACGTGGTACCTTTACGCGCCAGCCAGAGCTTGGCAGCTATAGGGCAAATTCCATTAAGAATCCTTGGTCTCCAACGCAGTAGATTATTTGCTGTTGGTCTTTCCAGGTCGCTGTAACCAATCCGCCTCCTGCCGTTCTATTCGTTTCTCCGCTAAATGCTAAGGGTCAATCACTGGACAGGGCGAGCAATTAAAACTATTCTGATTTTTTTTCTTCGAGTGGAATGCCTAGCCCATTTGTTTTTACGCCATTTGTTTAATCAGTCAACTTAATTTGGGGCCGTTTTTCCCTTCTAGAGACGGAAAAGGCCCAATTATAATCTAAGTATATATAATTTATGGTTCAAGATATTTGCGTCAGATTATTACATGATATCAATACATCGATGCTTGATTTCTGTGGGCAAGAAAAACCTAAGATTCAATGTTTAAATTCGACTTCTAAGTTTAGCTAATTTAACTACGACTAAAATAATTTGAATCCGTGTTTTTTTTTAATTTAAAAGAAAAAGGTTGAAGATCTAAAATTGTTTTCCTTAATTATTTTCTAAAGTGTATAGTTTCGTGAACAATATGACAGTTTCACTTTTTTAGAAGAGAAATATATATAATTATATATATATATATATATATATATATATATATATATATATATATATATATATATATATATATATATATATATATATATATATATATATATATATATGTATGTTATATATATATATGTATGTATATATATATATATATATATATATATATATATATATATATATATACATATATATATACATATATGTATGTATGTATACGTGTCTGCGTATACGCCTGTGTATGGACATGTAATGCTGTAGATAATGATTAAAGATCTCTATGAACTAACTCCACAAAAGAAAAAAAGGCCTCCTAACATCGGCTGGAAACTCAGGAACTGTGCTCTCAGCACACAATGGAAGCTACGATAAAAATTTAGGTTTGTCCCATAAAATGTCTTTGTCGAAATGTCTGGCTTATTCTGGCGCAATAGAACGACCTCCTCACTTTCCAAACATTAAATAGAATGTAATCCGGACCGTATATGAATTATGAGAAAAGTATTCCAAAAAATGTAATTACAGGCTGGAGTATGATGAAAGGGAGTTATGTAAGAGATATGCTGTAGATGATGTAATACCTTTCTGCATTGGAACCCTGAGGCTGATAGTATTCTATATACACACACACACATATACCACACATATATATATATATATATATATATATATATATATATATATATATATATATATATATATATATATATAGATAGATAGATAGATAGATAGATAGATAGATATGGATATAGATAGATAGATAGATAGACAGCTATATCGACGGACAGATAGATACAGATATACTTCCGTAACATATCTACGCAAACTTTACATAATCACCAAACGTACCACCATCTGCGTCGATTCTACAAAAGTGATGGTCAGAGACATCTGCTTTCCCCTTTAGAAAGCGCTAGCAGCTCTCTAATGATTATTTTATCTTTTGTTGTATCAAACCAACAACGATGAAAATGTGAAAGGATGCTTTCATTATTCACTGTGGGAAAACAATCAGTCAAGTTGGCATTTTGTTCTTTAGTTCTCTTTCATATTCATTATGATAATGTATTCACAGAGTGGGAATTATGCACAAGACTTAAAATGAGATGCAAATGATAATTGTATAATTCTCTCCGGTTCAAAGGTACTCTTGCTTTTTTAAGCGAAAAGTAATAGGATTTTAATATTTACTTCTGTACAGAAATTCACAGAATGAGTTTACTTTATGGAACATTAATCTAATGCAGTAGAAGGTAGGCAGTCTTCCTACAGGCCTGATTGATATAGTTATCAAGATTAAAATTATGTGCCCACAAGATAAATAGAATATGCCCACCTGTTGTTTTTATAAATTATGTGCCCACAAGATTGATAGAGTATGCCCACCTGACATGTTTATAAAGTATGTGCCCACAAAATAAACAGAATATGCCCACCTGGTGTGTTTATAAATCATATGCCCACAAGATAAATAGAATATACCCACCTGGTGTGTTTATAAGTTATGTGCCCACAATATAAATAGGCAAGCCAACCTTGTGTGTGTGTGTACTTGTCCAAAAATAGGAAAAAAGTAGTTTTCATATATATATGACTTAGAAGACATACCAAAACAAAGTATTGGAGGAGTCGGGACAGCATTGAGTGATTGCTCTAAAATATCAAAAGTTAATTTCAAATATAAATTTTTGGACACTCAATAAAATGAGATCCTAATATTAGTCTGAGGAAGATGGAAAAACGTAGTTACTAAACACAGAAACTAAAAAATGCCAGCAAGAATCATTCTAGCATTAATTGCTTATCAAAATAAAAAAATGGCATGTAGATTTCATCTATAAACCTTAGGACACTAAGAAAAATTAGAACCTGATATTAGTTTGAGGACGATGAAAAGGTGTCTCTATAATACGAAGAACTCAAAAATGCCTACAAGAAGCATTCTAGCATTAACTCTTTATAAAAATCCCTTTAAAAAATAATGACATAGAAGAGCAAAAATATAAGGTGATGAAAAAGTGAATTAGCTTCTCTGTCCCGGAAATGACAGGGCTCCCTTACTGGAGGGAAGTTCACGCAATAAACAACTTCTGGGGGTAATCTATATTTAAGTATTTTCCCTTTGTTGAGCGCGAGTGGTTTTTCCCGACCGGATTCTGGATTATGTGAGAGTCAATATCCGGGATCTTCCATCTCGTCAAGAACTGGATTTTTTTTTTTTTTTTTGGCAACTTTTATAGACGCTGGTTTATACTGAATTTTGGCATTCAGATATATCCTCTCTCTCTCTCTCTCTCTCTCTCTCTCTCTCTCTCTCTCTCTCTCTCTCTCTCTCTCCAAAACTGATGTGACAAAGTCAAGAAAATA
>NC_089750.1:0-25000 GCF_040412425.1 Macrobrachium rosenbergii | reverse complement strand
TTATATTTGCATATAGATAGGAAACTAATGTATATATATATTTATTAAATTATATTATATATATATATATATTTAGATAGATTATATATATATAGATATATAGATATATATATAGATATATATAGAGAGAGAGATACTGACAATAATTACATTTAGCAATACAGTATTTATAGTTTATTTATTATACTTATATATATATAAAATAATATATATTTATGAGCAGAAAAACAAGAGAGAGAGAGAGAGAGAGAGAGAGAGAGAGAGAGAGAGAGAGAGAGTAAAGATAATAATCACATTTAGTAAAACAGTGGGATTTTTTTTCATACGCACCTTAAAACAGCAAATGAATAAAGATAGTTTTGACCTCCCACCGAAAGCCCCATAAGGCAGCCGGGACCATTCAGATAACATCAAAAAGCTTTTTGCAGCTGCAGCTGCCGATGCAGTTTTTATAAAGCATTATTCAATCACGGCGTTAAATAAAACGCCATTGAATCATTCCGACGCAAAACAAATATTTTCAGTCGTAAATGATAATTATGATCTGCTTAGAGTAATTTGTAGCTTGGAAAGCGAATCGTTCTCTTTTATCGAATATTAAAAATTATATTATGAATAGGCTGATTATGTCAATGGATCTGTGACGAGAGTAGTAGGATAGTTAACTATTCAGGGAGGTTATATTTATTTGAATAGGAGAATTTCGGCGTCGAGTTTTAAAATATAATGATAGGAAATTTATCACTGGAAATATGTGATGTAAAGTTCCATTACTAACTGATGTTTCATTATATAATTTCCAAATTTTTTATCGTCAATGATTGATCAACTATTGTTTTTGTTAACCAATACCTTAACTCATTATTCCAGATGGGTCTAGTTTTTTTTATTGAATGATGAATAAAATTGTATTTCAAAATGATTGCGAGCACAAGTCTCACTACATATTTCCGCTGAATCATTTTTCATGACAAGCCATAAAACGCATATAAGTAAAAAAAAAAAAAGTTACTTTTGCAACTGTCTTGTGGTTAGACATAAGATTTTTCGTCGTAGCCTTGTGTAAATTTCCATTTCTTTTGTCCCAAAGAGAGCTTATTTTCTCCTGATCTTTTATTACAAATGTTCGATTAGTTTTTGTCTTTATCGAACCAATACCTCAACTCATTATCCTACATGAGTCCTTTTTTTTTTTATTTGACGAATGAAGTTGCATTTCAAGCAGATTTCCTTACAAAAAATAATTACATATACCTGCTGAATAGTTTTTCACAAGACTATAAAACGCATATAAAGTAAAAAAAAAAAACATAATAGTTACTTTTGAACTCTGTCTTGTGTCTAGATAAAAGGTTTTTCGTCAAAGTCTTGTGAAAATTTCCATTTTCTATCCTTTTTACCAAGAGCGCGTATTCCGGTGGTCTTTATACCCTGTGGGAGGCAAAATATAACATCGGAATAAGGAAGTTCGAAGGAAGCAATGCTTCCTGACGTGTCTATGTGTGTCAGCGGTCAGGAAGCCGAGAGAAAATGGCATTTTCTGCCGCGTGTACAGTAGGTGCAGCCAGCAGTCGGCGTCCGGACAAAATATAGAGGAACTATGAACGAGATTCGGGTGAACTTGGCAAAAGCTTTCTTTACGTGGGAAATGGATGACCATTTGAAGATTTTTACCTATGCTTATCACCGTCTAACCTTTCCGTAGACACATTTTAATTCTAAAAAAAATCGAGAAAAATGCTTTTGGAGGTTAGCAAAATTCAAAACTGCATATGTCCCTTATTTACAGATATACACGTATATATATATATATAATATATATATATATATATATATATATATATATATATATATATATATATATATATATATATATATATATATATATATATATATATATATATATATATATATATATATATATATATATATATAATTAGACCCTTCAAACTCGCTTGCTTGTGCTTCATTTTGCTTGCTTGCCAAAGCAATGAACTTATAAGTGAAGGAAGTTATCATAAACTGTCAGTAAAAGGTTATTATTTTCGTTTAAATATACGCAATGAACACTGCTAAAAGACATAAAGAATGGAAATGAGCAAGCAAACAAGAATGTCTTCCTTGCTTGCTTACTTAAACAAGCAAGATAATCTCGCAGAACGCAAGTTTGTACTTATCTCACAGACCCCTCACTACCAAAAACTTCTTTTACAAGACTCCCAAGAATGAGATTAATTAAGTAAGCAAGCAAGACTATCTTGCTTGCTTGCTTGCTTGCTTGAGTAAGTTAATGCACGCAACACGCAGGTTTTTCGATCTTATACCCCTCACTACCAAGAACTTGTTTTACAAGACTCCCAAGAATGAGAACGAGCAAAATAAGCAAGTAAGGAAGCAAACAACACTATCTTGCTTGCTTACTTACTTAAGTAAGTTAATGCAAACAACACGTAAGTTTTTGTATGTTAGACCCCTCACTATTAAGATATTCTTTTACAAAATTCACAAGAATGAGAGCAAGAAAGTAAGATATCAAGCAAGACTATCTTCTTGTTTGCTTGCTTAAATATATAAGTAAGTTATTGCACGCAACACGTAAATTTTTATTATCTTAAACCCCTCACTGTCAAGAACATCTTTTACAAGACTCCCAAGAATGTGAACAAATAATAAGCAAACAAGCACGACTATCTTGCTTGTTTGCTTAAGTAAGGTAATGCACGCAACACGTAGGTTTTTTTTTTTTATCTTAGATCATGCACTGCAAGAACTTCTTGTACAAGACTCCCAAACTAAGAACAAGCAAATAAGCAAGCAAGCAAGACTATCTTGCTTGCTTGCTTGCTTGCTTACTGTAGTAAGCTGATACACGCAACACGCAAGTTTTTCTATCTTAGACTCTCTCTCTACCAAGAACTTCTTTTACAAGACTCCCAAGAATGAGAACAAGCTTTAAGCAAGTAAGCAAGCAAGCAAGACTATCTTGCTTGCTTGCTTACTTAAGTAAGTTAATGCATGCAACACGCAAGTTTTTCTATCTTAGACTCTCTCTCTACCAAGAACTTCATTTACAAGACCCCTAAAATGAGAACAAGAAAGTAAGATATCGAGCATGACTATCTTGCTTGCTTGCTTGCCTAATTAAGTAAGTTAATGCACGCAACACAGAAGTTTTTATATATTGGACCCCTTACTACAAAGGACTTATTCTAGAACTCCCAAAAATGAGAACAAGCAATAAGCAAGCAAGCAAGACTATCTTGCTTTCTGAAGTAAGTTATTACACGCAACCCGCAAACTTTCCTATCTTGGACCCCTCACTACCAAGAATTTCCATTACTAGACTCCCAAGAATGAGAAAAACCAATAAGCAAGTAAGAAATATGGCAAGACTATCTTGGTTGCTTGCTTGCTTTAAGGCAATGAAGGCTGCACGAATGATAATAAAACAGTGGAAGAATACAGTACTAAAATGTTAAAGCCTTTAACAATAAAAACGTTAATAATAATGATCATAATAATGGCAAGTATGATAATAATAATAATAATTTTTTTGTCAAACAATAATAATAGAATTTTGCACAATTTTTTTCTAAAAATAATTAATTATTTTTAGTTATGCATGATTTTTATTAAAAAATGAAGTAAAACTCCGTTATTATTGTGAACCAACAAAAATTATTATTATTGTTATCAATATGATTATGACAGGAACACTTACATTCAGCCGCGAAGTGAAGGCGCAGAAATCAGTCCATGAGTGTTTTCCTGTTCCTGTAGTTCTTGCCCAAGTCAACAAACAGAAGAAGGGCGTCACAGGGATGATGGTCGAGCAAGAGACCTGATTTTCCTCATACTCCCAGGACGTTGTATCACGCTCGTCCTCAGAGTACTGATCAGAATGGTATTTGGTGTTGTCCCTACAGACCCCAAGTGCCTGCAGGGCATTTTATCTGCTGATTAAGCCTTCCAGCCGCTCCCTCCCTCCCTTCAGGAGTCATGCAGCTACACAGAGACTTGAGGTCCTTGACCTATGCAGAGCGCACTATGCCTTCTGCTTGTGGGCAGCCAACTCTTGCTTGAGACAGGTTGCATTCTCTTCCTTCTTCTGCAGTTCCTTGAGCTTGACGCCCATGTTGGATCAAGCGTTGCGCACATACTTCTGGGGGGGACTGAAAGCAATAGTTTATGAGCGGTAAAAATACGCTAGTAGAGGGACAGCATGACGGGATGTTTTCTTGGGTGGTTGAAAAGCAGGAACCAGGGGTAGTTTCACTTCAGTTCAACAATATCTTTCGTCTCACGAAGAGGGCACTAGCGAAGCAGGTGTCTGGCTATATGTATTACTTGCTGGAGGTTACGGTGAGGCCATTGCTGTGATCGTAGATATAGGCCAACGGTCCTGAGGTCTCTTGATAGATTAGGATGAGCGCCTCCCTGGTCTTGTGTCGGTTGGGTTCCTGATTTTGGAACAATCCTCTCCGAGATGGACTCATCGCATACCTTTGGATACCAGGCATTGCCGGGTAACCTTCCCTAAAGGTAAACTTTGTAGGACTGAACAGAATACTGTAATCACAGTATAAGCAATTTTGACCTCCATATTCATACGCTGACAACACCCGTCCTTGCACGATGGCCCCAGTTTATTCATTCCTTTCACTAACCTTATCGTTGCATGGCTGATGAAATCCCCTTATCTTAGGCATTGGTTTTCTGCCAGCCCTAACAGTTCCGGTACACGGGACAAATGCTTTTTCTTCTCCCTTTTCTCACTCTCACGTTCAGGGGAATAACTATAGCTACTAGACAAAGTACGAGCGATATGAAACCAGTTGGACATGTAAGAAACACATTACAATCACCAAAAACACTAAAGTCAGTCAGTCCTTTCACACACTACACACAAACAGCAGACGTTGACAGTGTTGGTAGTCAGCAGTGCTGCCAACCTCTCGGAATCGCAGGCAAACTTGATGTAGCCCACACATCAAAGTAATGGAGTTTTTCCAACGATAATCAGTAAATGCTGGTTTTAATGAACTTTATGAGAGAAATCGCGTTAGTTTCGGGAACCTTAGAGGAAAATAAAACAAAGAAAAAAAAGCTTCCAGTAAAAGCCCTTAGCATTGGTGCACCTGTCGGCCAGTGAGCCAACTAACCCGTCTTAGAACGAGCGTAATTGTGCCATACGGTTGAGAATACCATTATATTTCAATAGGAAAACAGAACTTGTAAACATTGCTTTATTTCTCCTCGCTGATACCATTTCATGCGTAACTGGTTGGGGAAGCGAGTTCTGCTGCTACGGCAAACTAAGAAAATGTAGGTCTTTATTCCAGTTTTATGAAACTTGACTATTTTCTTAAGCGCTCGCTATACATTTATTAACCAACAGGATTAATATTTTAATTTCCTAATAACCTAAAGACAGTAAATGCTGTCCATGCTAAATTATAGTCTTAAAAAGAGATGGGTTGATTTTGAGTCTAAGCACAAACCCTGAGTTCACTCATTATTTGGTAAAATAACTTTCCCTTTCCTTTACTCAGCTTTTCGAATAAATATAATCCTGTTCCTAAAGACGAATTGAAGGAGGTAGGAACTTGTTAGGCGCAAGCGCGAATGGCCTTCCTCTCGTGCCTCCAACGGAAGGATTCCAAGACTGGGAAAGGTCCTTTGGATTCCTATGAGACTTCACCGGTCTGTTGATGCAAATGGTAATTCTGGCAATCCAAAATCTCTTTTTTTCTCTCTGTTTTCTTGTAGAAATTCTTGGAAGTCTCCATTCCTTGGTCCTCCTCTCTTCTAGATTCCTTTTCGTTCTTATCTCGAGTGGAGGAGAACTTGCCTCCCAAATGTGATAATAATGAGAATATTGCCGCTTTACAAAGCTGGAATGCCGACTCCATACTGCTGCGCCGTTTAGTCCATATTATCATGAGTATACAATTGTTCACTGAATTCATTTGTAAACTCTTTACCTTTTTCTGTAAAAGAAAACTATTGTGATGGCTTTGTCTGTCCGTCCGCCCTCAGATCTTAAAAGCTACTGAGGCTAGAGGGCTGCAAACTGGTATGTTGTTCATCCATCCTCCAATCATCAAACATACCAAATTGCAACCCTCTAGCCTCAGCAGTTTGTATTTCATTTAAGGTTAAGGTTAGTCGTGGATCGTGCGTCTGGCGAGGTCGTAGGCGTAGCTGATAGTTTTTATACAGCATTATACGCTGTACAGAAAACTCGATTGCGCCGAAGAAACTTCAGCGCATTTTTTACTTGTTTTTAATCAGATTTTCGAATTAACAACATCCTGTCTCTGAAGAAGATTTGAATGACCTCCGATCTTGTGTCTGGAGACTTTGAAGTTCGTATTTTACTGAGCTCTGGGGAAGTGGGCGTCTTCTGTATTTCCCTTTACCTTCTCTGACTTCATAATGAACACCATTATATTCTTTGGAAGCTTGGATTTCAAGTCAATGGCCCCTGTGGGCTTCTTCTATATGAATAGGTGTCATCTTCTTAGAGTAATAATAATAATAATAATAATAATAATAATAATAATAATAATATGAAGGATATAGACCCCCTCTTAAACAGGTCTTATTAAAAGGATGGCTGTATTATGAATTCATCTTATCCGGGATCTTGTCTATTTTCCTTATAATTCGTTTTTCAGGCTCAGCTGAAAAGCGAATTTTAAGGAAAATAGAAAAAAAGATCCTGTATAAGATATATTGCATAATACAGCCATCCTTTTCAGACTAATAATAATAATAATAATAATAATAATAATAATAATAATAATAATAATAATAATAATAATAATAATAATAGATAATCTAACAGAACAGCGTAACTTTCCAAAAGGTCCAACTCAGCTGCATATCACATTTCCCTACCAACGCAGCATTCAATAGCCAATGTCAATAGCCATGATCCCTCCTAATCCGTTATTGGTAAACTATTCGATAAATGCGGCATCAAATTAATTGCCCTCCGTGGGATGTGATTACTCCGCCAATTACACGAAAATCATGTGGACCAGCTTCCAAACGATCGATGTGTATCGTCTTAATTTGCTGTTTTTATTTACGCGAATATGAATTTTTTCAACATCATTCAAGTGGTTTGCATTTGATTCATTTATATTTTATCCTAAAATTTGCGGACATTATTATTATTATTATTATTATTATTATTATTATTATTATTATTATTATTATTCAGAAGATGAGCCCTATTCATGAGGAACAAGCCTATAAAGGGGCCATTGACTTAAAATTCAAGGTTCAAAGAAATTAATATATGATATATATATATATATATATATATATAATATATATATATATATATATATATATATATATATTTATAAATATTATGCTGTTCGCCCTCGATGTATTTAGGTGTAGGAAATTAGTACTCGACAAGATAGGCCAATAGGCTAAACAATTCAAAATAACAATCACAGCAGTAGACAAATACATAGGCTGGGCAGTTTTAAAACAGAATATGCTAGGGCATTAGGGCAGCATCAGAGAGGGTTTATCAATATGCATTCAATGCCTTTGTCAAGGTCGGATTGATCCTCCTAATCCGTTATTGGGAAAACTATTCGATAAATGCGGCATCAAATTTATTGCCCTCCATGGGATGATGTGATTACTCCGCCAATTACACGAAAATCATGTGGACCAGCTTCCATTTTCGTTTGTTAGCACGATCGATTGACTGTATCGTCTGTATTTACATTTTCTGTTTTTATTTACAGCTAATATGAATTTTTTCAACATCATTCAAGTGGTTTGCATTTGACTAGGTTTCAAATAGTTTTAAGTCTCTATGCTTTTATGCTAGCATCCGAATTTTTGGATTATTATTCGTTTAAAATCAAATTATTAATATTCTTATTATTATTATTATTATTATTATTATTATTATTATTCAGAAGAAGATGGTCTGCCTATTACGTAAATTGAATAATACACGGAACAAGCCCACCACAGGCGCCATTGACTTGAAATTTAATATATCTAAAAAAATATATGTATATATATATATATATATATATATATATATATATATATATATATATATATATATATATATATGTATATATATATATATATGTATATATATATATATATATATATATATATATATATATATATATATATATATATATATATATATATATATATATATATATATATATATATGTGTGTGTGTGTGTGTGTGTGTGTATGTAAGGTTTATGTATGTGTGAAAAATATGAGAACGCCTGAAGTCAAAAGTAAAATCCTGTCCTTATCAGTTAGACTAACGTTAACTGAAGTGCCAAAGTGTATACTTCCCGAGGAACGTATAAATAAAACCGTGTCGTAATAAGACTAACAGTATTGACTTGGGGCTTCAGAAAAAAAAAAAGGAAAACAAACTCTTCAACAGTTCACCGTCTTAGGCTTAACCGAGTGAACGAGACTTGAGACACAACACAAACCATTCAGGCCTTTGAGAGAGAGAGAGAGAGAGAGAGAGAGAGAGAGAGAGAGAGTTCGCCCCCTTTTAAAAGGCTTCGGTGTAGCTGAATGCCATCATTACCGGCTTTCAAAGTATTTGGAGGTCAACGTTTCTGAAGAGGAACTCTTTTAAAGAACTTTTTTTTTGAAAAACTTTTTTCAACGGTCTGCGTCCGAGATGTAGAATTTCCCCTAGACTAAGTTTTTCCTTTGATTCTTCTCAGTTTTAACAATTTCAACTTTCCACCTCTGGTTTTGGCCTGAATTAATGCGTTTGTTTGGTTGTCTCCCATTTGACGTCACAGAATATTGGATAATTGTGATGTAAACATATTTCCCGAAAGTCTGTTGTTTAATGATTCTGTCAGATACAAGTAATCATTTGATACATTACGCCCTGACTTTCAACCTCTCATTTCGCCGCCTCTGATTTCGGCCTGAATTAATTCCTTCCTTTGGCTGTTTCCCATTTAAAGTCATGAAACATTGGATAATTCTGATGTAAGCATATATCCTGAGAATCTGTTTATTGTTTAACGGTTCTGTTACATGCAAGAAGAATAATTTGATTTGTTTATCAATATTCACTTCTGCTTTCGGCGTTTGTTTAGTTGTTTAACATTTGACGTCATAAAATATTGGATAATTGTGATGTAAACACATTTCCTGAAAGCCTATTTATTGTTTATTAGTTCTGTTAGATACAAGAAGAATCACTTCATTTATTACGAATGGCTGCAGCCCATAATTAACATCAGCAATATTAGATTTCAAAGAATTCAAAATTAAGGAAATGGAAAACACAACTGATAATTACATAATAGGAACGATGAATTTGGTCATAGCTCCCTGTGATATAAATTTATTGATCTTATTGGAATAACATATTTTTCATTGTCTTCTTGCATACTGATATGTATACTTTCTGTAATATATATATATTATCTGTGTAATTAGAGACTTGAATAGTTATTTACTCATATATGATTATCTTTTTTATAAAGTACATATGTAAATGAAATTTTTATCATATATATATATATATATATATATATATATATATATATATATATATATATATATATATATATATATATATATATATATATATATATATATACATACATATATATATATATAACTATATGAAACTGAATCATGAAAATATAGAACGTGATGAATATATAAATAGAGACAAAATCCACGAAGGAAAGAGAAACAATGGAGTACTGCAAGGCCTTTCGACTTCTTGTCCTTTACTAAGCAGGCCTTGCAGAACTCCAGTGGTTCTCTTTCCTTGGTGGATTTTGTCTATATATATAACATACATATATAAAATGTTTTTACATATATAATATTTAGTATACACAAACACATATATATATATATATATATATATGTATATATATATATATATATATATATATATATATATATATATACACACACATATACATACATACATGAAAATGTTCTTTTTTCATACATAGACTGATAAATAATTATTGGTTAGAAGACTCTCTCTCTCTCTCTCTCTCTCTCTCTCTCTCTCTCTCATTCTGACCGTGCAGTGTGTTAATATTCCTGTCGCTCTGCGCCATAAATACAATCTCTAATCCTGCGATACGGAAACACGAATGCAGATAAGCTGACGACATCTCGTAATAAATAGAAGCGTTCATGGATCTCGGAGTCCAGATTAAGTGAGATCTTTGGATGCCTCTTCGAAATAATGAGATAATAAAGCTGGGAGGAATATTATTATTATTATTATTATTATTATTATTATTATTATTATTATTATTATTATTATTATTATTCCCCTCGTGTAGTTTAAGAAGAGTTCTTCCGATTTATGTCCCCGAGGGCTTCATAAAGCTGTGGATATTGGGTAATCTCAGCTCGTCTGTCAACGATAATGGTTTCCCTTTCAACAACATGGCTGGTCTTGCAGTGAGTGGCCTTTGCTCGCAATGCGACTTCTTATGTTTCTTGTTCTTGTTGTTCTTGTTCTTGTTCTTTTTCTTCTTCTTCTTCTTCTTCTTCTTCTACCCTCGATGGCCTTGGTCAACGTTCCATTGTTGTATAGAACGATGTTCCACCTATCATCAGTCGTTCAGAAATGCACCATCGCGAGCTCACTTCTGTACATTTGCTCTGTGGAAGGTTATAAACTTTCTATTAAAGTGTCACCACGCTTCTGATCTTGTAGATTCAAAAACGTCCAAATCTTTTTTAAACAGATTTTTCTGCTTTTCTTATTTGCCTGGCGTTGCATGACCTTTATAATCTCCTTACTGGCCTTACACGAAAAAGCTCTTCAACGAAGAGTAATGAAATAAATTGATTACTTCTGCAAACATCATAAAATAAACATAAGCTGGTAATTTAATCTTTGGCATGATAAGTCCACGAGATTCGTACATCGGAAAACCATCTTTATTCCCACCCGTCAAAATACCCATTCTCGCGAAAACTCTCATCTTGAAGAACAGGGCGTAAGAGAATAATAATAAAACGCAATGGCAGAGTCTCCAAGAACGAAGGAAAGAAAGAAAGAACTAAAAAGGGAGATAAGAAACCTTAGAGGACTCCACTGAGGGGCCAACGCCATCAGGGAAAGATGTGAATCTTTTTAAGGATTTTTTTTTCTCTATTTCCATCTCGGTTCAATATGGAAAAATCTGAAATGAGGCTTCTCAATGGACTCATCCCCAGGATGAGGTCTTGAGAGCAGAAGCCATAGAAGAATCATTCTCTTCCTCTCGATGAATTGGCTGGGGCCTCGAAAACCTCTGGAAATACTCTCTCTCTCTCTCTCTCTCTCTCTCTCTCTCTCTCTCTCTCTCTCTCTCTCTCTCTCTCTCTCTCTCTCTCTCTCATAGACAATGTAGGAAGGAGGCGACATGATTTATTGGATATTTTTATTAGTAAGGAACAAAAGATGATTATTTATGTGTATTAAGGAAAAAACGTTATTACTTCGGTATATTGGGAAAAAACGTTATTACTTAAGTACACTGAAAAAAAAGTTATTACTTCAGGGTATATGGGAACAAAACATTATTAGTTAGCTAGACAGGAACCTCGTATTAAATTAGGCAATTTTTCCATAAGGAATTGCAATAGGTTAGTCAGTACCAACAAAGAAACCTGCAGATTAAGAGAGAGAGAGAGAGAGAGAGAGAGAGAGAGAGAGAGAGAGAGAGAGAGAGAGAGAGAGGGCTTGCCAAGCTGTCAGCTAGTGAGAAACCTCATATTAAAATAAGCAATTCTTCTATCCATATATTTGAATAAATTAGAACAAGTTATGAAGTGAATTCTAAACATTAATTTCAATATATTTAAGAAAAAATGAATGAGCTCTACTTGCACAGGACTTCCACGATATCAAGCGCTTCGTGCAACTCCAAAAAGGCTCGTCAGAAACTAGTAGACTTCCCTACACACTGAGCCACTCACCTGAATATTGCATTTACTCTCTCTTTGGAAGTCGAGGCCCCACCAGCTTAATACCTTAGTCTACGCAGTAATTTCATAGCAAAACTTAATCCCGAAACTACGCTATAATGTTATAAAGGCCATTTATGGTTCATGTGGCTCTTACGTATTGTAATACGTTGGTGAATTTCGATTAATTTATTATCAGTTTGGTGAATTTAGATACATTTATAATCACTTTGGTATATTTCGATACATTTATAATCACTTTGGTGTATTTCGATACATTTATAATCACTGGTATTTTTAGATACATTTATAATCTCTTTGGTGTATTTAAATAAATTCATAATCACTCTGGTATATTTACATAAATTTATAATCACTTTGGTGTATTTCGATACATTCATAATCACTTTGGTGTATTTAGATAAATTCATAATCACTTTGGTGTATTTAGATAAATTCATAATCACTTTGGTGTATTTCGATACATTCATAATCACTTTGGTGTATTTAGATAAATTCATAATCACTTTGGTGTATTTAGATAAATTCATAATCACTTTGGTGTATTTAGATAAATTCATAATCACTTTGGTGTATTTAGATAAATTCATAATCACTTTGGTGTATTTAGATAAATTCATAATCACTTTGGTGTATTTAGATAAATTCATAATCACTTTGGTGTATTTAGATAAATTCATAATCACTTTGGTGTATTTAGATAAATTCATAATCACTTTGGTGTATTTAGATAAATTCATAATCACTTTGGTGTATTTTGTATTTAGATAAATTCATAATCACTTTGGTGTATTTAGATAAATTCATAATCACTTTGGTGTATTTAGATAAATTCATAATCACTTTGGTGTATTTAGATAAATTCATAATCACTTTGGTGTATTTAGATAATAATCACTTTGTGTGTATTTAGATAAATTCATAATCACTTTGGTGTATTTAGATAAATTCATAATCACTTTGTGTATTTAGATAAATTCATAATCACTTTGGTGTATTTAGATAAATTCATAATCACTTTGGTGTATTTAGATAAATTCATAATCACTTTGGTGTATTTAGATAAATTCATAATCACTTTGGTGTATTTAGATAAATTCATAATTGTAGATAGAAATTCATAATCATTAGATAAATTCATAATCACTTTGGTGTATTTAGATAAATTCATAATCACTTTGGTGTATTTAGATAAATTCATAATTCATAATCACTTTGGTGTATTTAGATAAATAAAAGATAATCACTTTGGTGTAAATTTAGATAAATTCATAATCACTTTGGCGTATTTCGATAAATTTATAATTACTTTGCTGTATTTAGATAAATTCATAATCACTTTGGTGTATTTAGATACATTTATAATCACTTTGGTGTATTTCGATAAATTCATAATCACTTTGGTGTAATCAGATGCATTTATAATCACTTTGTGTAAATTCACAGTAGATACATTTATAATCACTTTGGTGTGTTTAGATAAACTGTTCATCATTGACCGTGAGATGCTTACAGCGTGAATTCAACTTCATTAGCCGTATTAATATAATTATCTTTATTTTTTAGTAACTGGTCTTCCATTTGCAGAAACCAAACTATACAGATATAACTAGGAAGCACTTTGATTCCCTTCCTGTGTGGTACAAAATAATATATTCCTTGAGAGGGGTGAGTATAAGAGAATTAACGAGGTACCCAGATGCGAAGTACAGCGAGTTTTTCGACGAATGATTCGCTGGAATATCGAGGGTGAATTAAAAACATTGAGTGAGATTTAGATGAGAGAGAAGAGAGAGAGAGAGAGAGAGAGAGAGAGAGAGAAAGAGAGAGAGAGAGAGAGAGAGAGTTTTTGATGCATTAATATAAAACGTCTTTAATGAATATCAAATTTGTAAGATGTGCAGGAAGTTAAGAGAGAGAAGAGAGAGAAGAGAGATTTAGAATAGAGATAGAAATAATTATCATAAAATGTTTTTAATGAATACATAAAGTGAGTTCATGAAATGAGAGAGAGAGAGAGAGAGAGAGAGAGAGAGAGAGAGATTAGAGAGATAGAGAAGAGAGATTATACTTTAACATAAAATGTTTTTAATGAATACATAAAATGAGATAAGCATGAAACTGATTAGAGAGAGAGAGAGAGAAGAGAGAGAGAGAGAGAGAGAGAGAGAGAAGAGAATATACACTAACATAAAATGTTTTTAATGAATACATCAGTGAGATGCATTAATGAAACTGATGAGAGAGAGAGAGAGAGAGAGAGAGAGAGAGAGAGAGAGAGAGAGAGAGAGAGAGAATATACATTATCATAAAATGTTTTTAATGAATACATAAAGTGTCTTAAGAATATCATGAAACTGAGAGAGAGAGAGAGAGAGAGAGAGAGAGAGAGAGAGAGAGAGAGAGAGAGAGAGAATATACATTAACATAAAATGTTTTTAATGAATACATAAAGTGAGATAAGCATGAAACTGATGAGAGAGAGAGAGAGAGAGAGAGAGAGAGAGAGAGAGAGAGAATATACACTAACATAAAATGTTTTTAATGAATACAGTGAGATAAGCATGAAACTGATGAGAGAGAGAGAGAGAGAGAGAGAGAGAAGAGATAGAGAGAGAGAGAGAATATACATTATCATAAAATGTTTTTAATGAATACATAAAGTGAGATAAGCATGGAAACTGATGAGAAGAGAGAGAGAGAGAGAGAAAGAGAGAATATACACTAACATAAAATGTTTTTAATGAATACATAAAGTGAGATAAGCATGAAACTGATGAGAGAGAGAGAGAGAGAGAGAGAGAGAGAGAGAGAGAGAGAGAGAGAGAGAGAGAGATTTTATACAATTAACATAACAGGCGAAATGTTTTTAATGAATATTTTTGAGATAAGCATGAAACTGATGAGAGAGAGAGAGAGAGAGAGAGTCTCCCAGAAGAGATTTAGAGAGATTGAGAGAGAGAGAGAGAGAGAGAGAGGATGTTTGAATTATCATAAGAGGCCTTTAATGAGTACCATAAATTTATAAAATTTATTCAAAAAATGAAGGTAAAAAACTGGGCACTTTGAAAAAAGGTATTGCTGTCTCCCAAATGAATAATGAGATTTATACCATTGTCTCAAAAATGAATAATGAGATTTATACCATTGTCTCAAAAATGAATAATGAGATTTATACCATTGTCTCAAAAATGAATAATGAGATTTATACCATTGTCTCAAAAATGAATAATGAGATTTATACCATTGTCTCAAAATGAATAATGAGATTTATACCATTGTCTCAAAAATGAATGATTTATACCATTGTCTCAAAATGAATAATGAGATTTATACCATTGTCTCCTAAAAAATGAATAATGAGATTTATACCATTGTCTCAAAAATGAATAATGAGATTTATACCATTGTCTCCCAAATGAATAATGAGATTTATACCATTGTCTCCAAAATGAATAATGAGATTTATACCACTGTCTCCCAAATGAATAATGAGATTTATACCATTGTCTCGAAAATGAATGAGATTTATACTATTTGTCTCGTAAATGAATAATGAGATTTATAACATTGTCTCGTAAATGAATAATGAAATTTATAACATTGTCTCCTAAATGAATAATGAGATTTATAACATTGTCTCCTAAATGAATAATGAGATTTATAACATTGTCTCCTAAATGAATAATGAGATTTATAACATTGTCTCCTAAATGAATAATGAGATTTATAACATTGTCTCCTAAATGAATAATGAGATTTATAACATTGTCTCCTAAATGAATAATGAAATTTAATAACATTGTCTCCTAAATGAATAATGAGATTTATACCATTGTCTCCTAAATGAATAATGAGATTTAACATTGTTTCGTAAATGTATGACTTCAATTAATGGTCTACTCTGCTACGCAACAAACACCAATATAAAGCAACGCGCCTTCTGGTTGAGTCTGCCTCCGATACATTTGTGCATCATTTGATAGATTTCCGATACATTCCCCGTCACATGGGATATTGGGTCATATAATTTGCTGCAGAGAGAGAGAGAGAGAGAGAGAGAGAGAGAGAGAGAGAGAGAGAGAGAGAGAGAGAGAGTTCTACACTTTCCATCTAAATGTAATGACTCATATAATGTGAAGTCCCTGTGTTTCTTCAGAAAATAGAATGGAAGTTGTTGCAACACACACACACACACACATACGCACAGGGGAGAGAGAGAGAGAGAGAGAGAGAGAGAGAGAGAGAGAGAGAGAGAGAGAGTTCTCCACGTTCCATGCACTTGTTAAGACAGATATAATGTGATCCCCTCTCGTTACTTGTTTGAACATTCAGAAAATAGAATGACATTTTTTGCTGAGAGAGAGAGAGAGAGAGAGAGAGAGAGAGAGAGAGAGAGAGAGAGAGAGAGATCTCGGGCTGTCCTTCTATTTTCCCCTTTACGTAAATGCTCAACTATCTAGTTATTTACGTCTCTAAAGTAATGAAAATGTTCAGCAGTGAGTATTTATACGAATTTGCTTGAGAAAATAAATGAGAATATATGAGAACAAATGATTTTCCTATATTAATGGAAAAGAAATCTATCCCTGGACAACCTCCTCTACTCATATTACATCCACCCTTTTCTCTTAACTAATATCAAAAATAAAAAAAAATACTTTGTGATCACACGCACCAAATACGATTGATAATTGTACGTCTCCAAATGATTGAATTTAATTTCAATACATTCACGCTTAAATGATTCCTAATGATTTACCCAAGGGCCAACCGTAATTGTGTCTGTTTATTCAATATATAATCTTACAAATACACACAGACACACAGGTAAGAAAATAATTTTTTTTCATAAACTATAAAATCATTTTTTTCATAAACTATGAAATAATTTTTTTTTGTAAACTATGAAATAATTTTTTCATAAACTATGAAGTAATTTTTTTTTCATAAACTATGAAAGGCATCTAGTCTAATGTTCGCACAATGATTTTCTTTTTTCATAAATTGTGAAATTCATCTTGTCTAATGTTCGCGGAATGATTTTCTTTTTTCATAAATTGTGAAATTCATCTTTCAGGAATGATGACTAATGTTCGCGGAATGATTTTCTGAAAATTTCAGATGAGTCAGGAGTCTTTCCTCTACTAACGAGAATAAATCAGGTATCTCACCTGATCAAGGTCTTCTCTCTCTCTCTCTCTCTCTCTCTCTCTCTCTCTCTCTCTCTCTCTCTCTCTACCTGGCCCTCCTCCACTTTCAGGAGTTAACATTCATTGTCGATTTTCCACCGGACTGTTCCACAAAGACGAGATCCTGTATTATCAGCGCGGAGAGACTGGTGGGTCGCCTGCCATTAGCCGTGTCACTTAACAATTCGCTTCTCCTACATACATTCTTATCATTTTCCTTGCTTCCTTGAAGAGAAATTTCATGTGAAGATATAACGCATTAAGGGAGGGAATCTTAAATAAAATAAATACATTACATTAAATTGTTTGACTTGTGGTGCAAGTGGAACTTCAGAAGTTCAAGCGACGGTGCAATGCATTGCTACCCTAATACAGTTCAACTTGTATTTTAATATTTCACGTAAATTTTAATTAATCTATTTATTAATTTGTTAATTTATTTGCTTTTCTGATAATTTATCTCCTATTTCTGCAGTTCTCTTTACCTTCTGTTACTTCTTTCGAATGAACACCATATTCTTTGGAGGCTTGAATTTCAAGTCAGTGTCGCCTTTGGTGGGTTTGTTCCATATGAATAGGGTTCATCTTCATCTTCTGTATGACAACAACAACAACAACAACAACAACAACAATAATAATAATAATAATAATAATAATAATAATAATAATAATAATAATAATAATAATTAGTACATAAAGGCACACTGTTCGATTATTTAACGGTCCTTCCAACTCTGCAGTCTCCTTTTGCTTGTATTAAAGCATCGTTAATTCGGTTAAGTGGTGTTTCATGAAGTTTCCGACTTTATTTTGGCGATATAGGCGCTTAAACCTTCGAGTGTTTATATTCCCTTAGCCTTGGTAATGCCACCTAATACGCAGCTTGTTTTAGATGAAAGGGCTTCTAGAAATCGCACTGTAATTTAGATGAACTGACTTAAATGAGGTATTAAAAACTTTGCGAATATGCATCTTCAGTCGTTCACTCGTCTGGGGCAAGATGCGGAATCTATAAGTTAACATTTCACACTTCTCAGACTAAATTGTTCAAACTATTTGCCGTTCAAAGCAAATCAAATAAACAATAAAAGCATTCGCTTCTCGATTATGAGTGTAAATATGTACACTGAAAAAATAAACAAGATAATTAATCTCCTTTTGTTTACAAGAGCCTTAATCAATCTCTTTCTCTCTCTCTCTCTCTCTCTCTCTCTCTCTCTCTCTCTCTTTGGCAATGCAGTCATAAGCTGAAGCGATAAGCCCACGCGGCCTATTGTGTTGAGAGGGCCTAAATTTCGGAGGAGTCTTATCATCAAATTCTAGAACTCGTTGCCTTTGTCCTTAATGGCTGACATTTACAAATAAGATTTAATGACTCACATTTATCAATAAATATTTAATGACTGACTGATTGAATTTTTTTTTATTGACGTGCGTACGTGAACAATTCTCTCGTAATGCCTGTAGTTATTCACTTGGAGTCTAGCAATAATAACGGGAAAGTATTGAAGCTGTTAACGAAGTCACGCTAGATTCAAAGAAATGGTTAGCAAACTGAACATATTAAAACATAGTAAACTGAACACATTCAATCATAGCTTGCTAAGCTCATTAAAATACAGCATACTAAATACATTGAAACATAGCATACTAAACACGTAAGAACATACCTTAATAAGCAAACTAAACACATCAAAACGTAGCATACTAAACACATTAAGAGATAGCATACTAAACATATTCAAATATAGCATATTAAACACATTCAAACATAGTAAACCAAACACATTAGAATATAGCAAACTAAACGCACTAAAACATAGTATACTAAACACACTAAAACATAGCTTACTAAGCACATTAAAACAGAGCAAAGTAAACATAATTAAAAGCAGGAAACTAAACACATTCAAACATGGCGTCCTCTGAAAATCTCATTTACGTTTAATTGTCAAACTTCAGATTGTTCCGCGCGAGAGGAGGCCACTCTCTCACCTGATATCGAATTAAGACTGACTCAAGATCGAGTTAATGTAAGTGAATATATATATTTTTTTATTCATCTTAATTTGCTAGTCGCTATTCACTCCGGAACTTCTTTTCCTGAATTGATCAGCGTTTTCCATTAACCAGTAAAAAAAAATCCAGAACTGTAAACAAAATTTTGCTGTACAAGATAATACGAAGTTATGCATTCGTCTATATTCTCTCCCTACTCGTTATTCATTTTATATTATTTATTTATTTCTTGTAAAAAGCAGCTTTGGCCTGGGTCCAATGACACTATCTCATACGCTTAAAAAAACCACCAGGGCATTCTGCACTATATATATCTTACTGTCCGCCCCTGTGGTCCATTAGTCTTTGTGAGGAGAGAGGACCCAGCAGTTTTTTCAGACATAAATATCGTGAACACCGGTTTTATGGGATTTTATAGAAAGCGGATTGTCCTCATTTCTTTTTTTGTTTTGTTTTATGTACATTGGTAACCGAACTACCGATGATTTTTGAACGAAGTAAAATACGGCTTGTGGGAGTTTCAGTGTTCATTAATCTTTTTGATGTCCTCGACATATATATAGAAGTATGGTGTTAATTTCTATTTGTTTGTTGGTTTTTGATCTCATTAGAGTATTTTATTTGATATGTTTGGTCATATAGCACAGAGGTCTCTAAAAGAATAATAAAAAAATGAATTAATAATGAGGAAAACTCTCATAATATGTAGAATAGGAAAAGAGCTTAATGGCGTTGACTAAGTACAAGTATACACAGTGTATGTATGTCTTCTTCTTCTTCTTCTTTTAACGTGCATTTTTCCCATTTTTGTATGGGGTAAGCACGATGCCTTCTTTTGAAGGACTTTGATTTGGCTTTGGGGTAGACCGTAGTCTCGATCGGCTGCCCTGCCTGACATCGCTTAGACCCCGGTAGCGTATGTTACATGTATCATACCAGACCCAACGACCTTTCTCCCAGCAGCGAGAAGTTGTTGCGCGGGTAGGTCGAGAGTTCGAGACGTGTGAGATGTTTGTTATGTTTTTAGAAGATGTTGGAGTGGCTTTGTTTTGTGTGTGTATTTAGTCTGTAACACCCATTTGCTTTTTAAGCAAACCTATCCATTGATTACATACATAATCCCGGGGTGTCTACACAGATAGCAAAGTGTCCGCCTCTCTGATCAGTCGGCTGCGGATTTGAACCCGCGCCACAGACCTTATGAAGTCCGAAGCTGCTGCTGTAACCGACTGTGCCATCGAGGCTCCTACACAGTGTATGTATGTATATATATATATATGTGTGTGTCTGTATTTATATGTATATAGATATATATGCATATATATGTATAAATACCATTCTATCATACAACATTTCTCTTAACATAATATCACAAAATTACCCAATGATTTAGCCTTTCCATCTTCCATATAAATACACAAACAAACTTAAACCTCCCAAATGATGACAGAGAATGAACAAGGAATTTCTCTGATACCAAAAAGAAAACTTTAGGCAATAAAGCCATGCTGAACGAGTCTCTCTCTCTCTCTCTCTCTCTCTTTCTTTTATTGCAACAAGAAGGAGAGGTTTTTATTTACCTCATCCAAACAATTGCAGACTCGTACATCTCCCTTGGGTAATATATTCCTTATCTGGGCCTTGTCTTCGTCCAGTTTTTGCGTCTCGGCAGTTTAGAGAAATGAGCCAACCTCTATTTTGTATTCCAGGTTCTTTGTGTGTTATGTTTTAGCCTGTGGTCAACTAGAATCATTCCTACATCCCTTGCATTATTCGCGTTCTTTAAGATCAATAGGAATTTCCAAACGCTTCTGATCTGAATCATTACGAGATTTTGGTAAAGAGATCTTGATGATATGTTAAATAGGTTAATTTGGTCACACGAAAATGGGAAAAATGAGGAGAAATTGGTTTAATGAGTTGGACAATTAAAATAAAAACACATTCATTAGAAAGTCACTAACCAGACGAGAGGCTAACAGACATTTGAGTGAAATTGTTGATTTTGAGCATTTAAAGAGGTTCTTACGTGCTTAAAAGGTAATCACGATTGATAAATTGTTAATTATCTCTCTCTCTCTCTCTCTCTCTCTCTCTCTCTCCCCTAACGCCTATTCATTAATCTGCACCAGGCTGAAACTTTTGTACATGAAAGGAAATTCCTGTTTCAGAGGGAAATTGTTGAGTAAAGCGCTGCGAAAATTTTCGGATGTGATTATAAGGATAACACGATTGGTAAATTGAATAATTATCTCTCTCTCTCTCTCTCTCTCTCTCTCTCTAACGCCTGTTTAGTAATCTGCACCTATCTGAAACTTCTGGAGCTAAAAGGAAATTTTCCTAAGTGATTATAAAGAAATCACGATTGATAAATTGAATAATTATCTCTCTCTCTCTCTCTCTCTCTCTCTCTCTCTCTCTCTCTCTCTCTCTCTCTCTCTCTCTCTCCAGACACACATCGGCTTTCCCTCCGGAGTTCAGGGTTTTTCACTTGACACAAGTTTCCTAATTAGAAAACTTTTAAAATCGTCCCCTGAATTAGGGTCAGTACCTGAAACATGAGAGTGAGAATCGCGTCTTTTCTCATCGGTGCAGAGAACATTAATATTCTCGTCACGTTTCCGCGTCTTTTTCCAGCGGTGTCGAGCGAAGCAAATGAGGTTCTTCCAGCGTCAAAAAGGAATTTCCTGGATAATTTGATGTGATTTTCATATTTGAATTGATCTTTTTTTTTTATAAACTAAAAGGATGATAAAAGCTTCATTTTATCACGCTAATTGCCATTCCCTGATCACTTCGTTAGCTACATAGAGATTGGAATAAGGCAACGCGACGTGACAATCATAAGGATACCTTTCCACAACACGTATATAAACTTATATATATATATATATATATATATATATATATATATATATATATATATATATATATATATATATATATATATATATATATATATATATATATATATATATATATATATATATATATATATATATATATATATATATATATATATATATATATATATATATATATATATATATATATATATAAAGTTACGTGCCGCTAAGGGCCGAAGGGACGCTGCAAACAACCTTTAGCTATGCTTACAGTGCCTCACGTGAGATGCACTGACGGCAAATCCCTCTTACTTGGAAAAAAAGAAGCACACTAAGATGAGCGAACAAGAAATTGATTAACCAAGTGAACACTGGAGAACAGTATATCTTGTTTCACTCTTTGGCATAACCTTAGAAACTACTAAGCATAAATTGCTGATCAAGTTTATACGACAAATTTCTATTTTCTCCTGAAACAGAGGATTTTTGTGGCGAATACGCATAACATTTTCCCCTTTCTGGATGGAATTAATCTTTCAATCTTTTTGTATCTTATTGCTAATACTTCACAGAATATTTCCCAGTATGGGGGTTAGTTCCTTCAGTGTACCTCACGCGGTGCACTGTATGCATTACTTGAGGTTCTTTGCAGCGTCGCTTCGACCCCAGCTGCAGTCTCTTTCATTCCTTTTACTGCAACTCTGTTTATATGCCTTTCCGCCTTCACTTCCGGTACAAAATAATAAAAGGCCCTGATAAATTTCACCTTTTTTCTATGTTGTTGGAGATCAGATATATAATCTCTTTCACATTCTTAGCAACCATGAACCAAGGACAATGTTTATCATCACTGACGGCGCTTTCCTTCTTCCAGAACAACGGCACAGGTCAGGGTTTGTGGAAGGCTTCTTAGAACCCCTCGGAAGAATTTCGTGTTTCTGTTGGTGGCAATCTCCGGTTTTTTAGGACAGGCCAAACTCCTCCGCTGTTCCCGTTCGCAGGCAGAGACGGAGAGAGAGAGAAAGGAGGAATGAGAGAGAGAGAGGTAGAGAAAGAAAGAAGGAATGAGAGAGAGAGAGAGAGAGAGAGAGAGAGAGAGAGAGAGAGAGAGAGAGAGAGAGAGAAAAGGAAAGTCCGGACTCTCCAAACGATCATTTCTCCCTTGTTTGAGCTCATTCAGAATTCCCCCCGGACTGTGGCGGTGGTTCTGGTGTTTTCTTGATCGTTGCAATACAAAGACCAGAATGCTTCTATTAAAGGCCAAGCACGGGAACCTATGAGGTCATTCGGCGCTGAATGGGAAATTGACAGTAAGAAGGATTGAAAGGTGTAACAGGAGGAAAACCTCAAAGCAGTTGCACTATGAAACAATTGTTTTGACGGAAGAAAGAAAATATAAAAGGAATGAAAGGGGTTGCAGCTGCGGACCGAAGGGACGCCGCAAAGAACCTTAAGTGAAGTCTACAGTGCACTGCGCGAGGTGCACTGACGGCACTAACAGCCCCCCCTCCCCACCCCACCACGGAGAGCTATAAAAGGATTATCATATCTAATTTACATGATCGCCCAAGAATAACCTATTTGATGCTTTGACATTCAGCAGAGGCCCCGTTTTTCAAACAAAATGTTTTCATTTTGTGTGTGACAAAAAACGAGAGACTCATGATTTATATGGACCGGCAAAGGGGCAAACAACTCAGTCCCCTCGATGTGAAATTCTATGCAACCGACAGTATTTTTGCTTCGTGTTTTATGAAGGGCTAACTATTTCAAACTTATTTATTTTCCATTAGTGGCTTAACTTCAAAACAGCTGATTTCCTGGTGTAAATTATGTTTTGGGAAAATATTATAGATCCTTTTAAAAGTATTTGTATCGTTACGTGGCCTTTGATATGAGTTCCGTGAAAAATGAGAGTGGAGCGGTGTGGCCGAGCCGTGGGTGAAATTTTGTTGACCGTTGCACCGTTTATTATAAGCTCCGTGATTTATGCCTTTCAGTGGAAGCATGAAAACAAAGTGATGTGAGTATAAATAATCGGGTCATTTTCCAAGGAAAATTTTGACTTTACAGAGTAGTTACACGAGACGAATCATTACGGAGTATGAGCGAAAACTACCAAGATCTGTTTCACTATTCAGGATGGTGAAATCATGGCAACAGATTACAGGAAGCTGATATGAAATGAGATTGCCAGAAATCTGAGTCGCCATTGCTTTGCTTAAAGGAAAAGTGATATATTTGGATACAAGATAGGAATCTCCTTTCTTGAGTAAATAAAAAAAGGTATCTGTTTTCTTTATAGTTAAAAGTTTGGTACTGAAATGTTTACGACCGAGAATCTGGTTACTGTACTTTATAATGATTACATAGCATGTTGTTTATGAATTCAACTCATCACTTCAAAAAGTGCTGTAAGTATGGCTGTCTAACTAATGGTCCTGCCATTTAGCCTCCGAAAAGCTTTCTTTCGCACTATCACACTTTCTACGAGAGTGACGCTGGTGGGGGGTCGGGGGGTCGGGGTTGGGGTTGGGGAGACGAACATTAGCTTTCTTTCATGCGCCTCGAGACTTGATCACATGAGTCAACAGTGTTTTTAAAGTGTCCTCCTTACATAGTGTTGAATGATAAAGCAATTGTTAAAAAAATACAAAAAAATCGAAAGGTTTTATATATGAATTCTTGTCAGTGATGTTTGGACGAAGTTTCTTCTCTCTCTCTCTCTCTCTCTCTCTCTCTCTCTCTCTCTCTCTCTCTCTCTCTCTCTCTCTCTAAATTGGAGTTGTAATTTCATTTCTTATTCCTAATTATTTTCCTCTGAGCCCAGACCGTGAAATGTTCCGCCCCTTTTCAAAGTTAAAAGGAAAACTTCTGGAATTAAAGGATTGGAATCACATTTACCTCCCAAGAGAGAGAGAGAGAGAGAGAGAGAGAGAGAGAGAGAGA
>NC_089749.1:63000488-63005697 GCF_040412425.1 Macrobrachium rosenbergii | reverse complement strand
TCATTCCGATGATGTCCTTCCATTGATATCCTTTGTACCTCATTTTTCTCCCTTTTCGTCTTGACGAGAGACGTAACAATGGATCGCCCTTTATGAACAACTCCTTTAACATTTTCCGTTATAAAAAAGCTCCTTTCAGATAACTTTCATTACCATTTAATTTCCCCATTTCCCTTCTTCCATTTTTTCACAGATGGTTACACTAAAAAAAAAAAAAGAAATGAAAGAGAAAAGTGAAGCCCCAGTTTTTTAAGGAGAAAGGTTCTTATGTTCTTACGTCTTTGGAACAATGAATGCCTTTTACGGCAAATGAAGTTGTTTTATGGGTTTTCCGATATTGCCGAGGGAGACAACCGCGAGTTTTTCGCTTATTGAAATGGAAGGACATCATTCCTGCTTTTTACATACTAAAACAAAAAACTGAATGACACATTTCCATAGAGATGCAGCAGAAACGCGGGGACTTGAATCTGCATTTATACATTATACATTTCTCCCTTTACTCAGAGGGGGAGACTGAAACGCCTTCTTGCGAAAATGACTTAACATGATATTCCACTTTCAAAATTGAAGTAAAACGGAGATTTTATTTGTATATGTGAAGTTACCAAATTACTATTTCTTGAACCAGTGTGTATGGGGTCACTGCCCTGCCAAAAGTAGGCTTGGCCTGGCGATTAGACAATTTTAGCTCCCGATTTACTTTCGATAACCCTAGATCGTGATGTAAGGGGGCGCTTATCTAGGGATGCTCTTCAATGGCTTATCAACCCTTGAACTATACATAGATCTTGTGAGCTATATCCAATATAAAAGACAATGACCTCACATGATACAGAACTTTATGGTGATTTTACTGAATTATATAAAGAACAAGCGTGTCTTTGGAAAATGAAATCTAAATATTACAATGAAAAAGGAAAGATAAAGATGAATAATGCTTACGTAAAATCTGCTCGAAGAGTTAAAGGAGATGGATGAGTTAGCAACTAGAGATGATTCCATCTCCTCACTGAATGAGATCTAGAAACGATTCCATGTCTGCAATGAATGAGATCTAGAAACGATTCCATGTCTGCACTGAATGAGATCTAGAAACGATTCCATGTCTGCACTGAATGAGATCAAGAAACGATTCCATGTCTGCACTGAATGAGATCTAGAAACGATTCCATGTCTGCACTGAATGAGATCTAGAAACGATTCCATGTCTGCACTGAATGAGATCGAGGAACGATTCCATGTCTGCACTGAATGAGATCTAGAAACGATTCCATGTCTGCACTGAATGAGATCTAGAAACGATTCCATGTCTGCACTGAATGAGATCTAGAAACGATTCCATGTCTGCACTGAATGAGATCGAGGAACGATTCCATGTCTGCACTGAATGAGATCGGTGGAACGATTCCATGTCTGCACTGAATGAGATCCAGAAACGATTCCATGTCTGCACTGAATGACATCTAGAAACGATTCCATGTCTGCACTGAATGAGATCTAGAAACGATTCCATGTCTGCACTGAATGAGATCTAGAAACGATCCCATGTCTGCACTGAATGAGATCTAGAAACGATTCCATGTCTGCACTGAATGAGATCAAGAAACGATTCCATGTCTGCACTGAATGAGATCTAGAAACGATCCCATGTCTGCACTGAATGAGATCTAGAAACGATTCCATGTCTGCACTGAATGACATCTAGAAACGATTCCATGTCTGCACTGAATGAGATCTAGAAACGATCCCATGTCTGCACTGAATGAGATCTAGAAACGATTCCATGTCTGCACTGAATGACATCTAGAAACGATTCCATGTCTGCACTGAATGACATCTAGAAACGATTCCATGTCTGCACTGAATGACATCTAGAAACGATTCCATGTCTGCACTGAATGACATCTAGAAACGATTCCATGTCTGCACTGAATGAGATCTAGAAACGATTCCATGTCTGCACTGAATGACATCTAGAAACGATTCCATGTCTGCACTGAATGAGATCTAGAAACGATCCCATGTCTGCACTGAATGAGATCTAGAAACGATTCCATATCTGCATGAATGACATCTAGAAACGATTCCATGTCTGCACTGAATGAGATCTAGAAACGATTCCATGTCTGCACTGAATGAGATCTAGAAACGATCCCATGTCTGCACTGAATGACATCTAGAAACGATTCCATGTCTGCACTGAATGAGATCAAGAAACGATTCCATGTCTGCACTGAATGAGATCTAGAAACGATCCCAAGTCTGCACTGAATGACATCTAGAAACGATTCCATGTCTGCACTGAATGACATCTAGAAACGATTCCATGTCTGCACTGAATGAGATCAAGAAACGATTCCATGTCTGCACTGAATGAGATCTAGAAACGATCCCATGTCTGCACTGAATGAGATCTAGAAACGATCCCATGTCTGCACTGAATGAGATCTAGAAACGATTCCATGTCTGCACTGAATGAGATCTAGAAACGATTCCATGTCTGCACTGAATGTGTTCTAGAAACGATTCCATGTCTGCACTGAATGAGATCTAGAAACGATTCCATGTCTGCACTGAATGAGATCTAGAAACGATTCCATGTCTGCACTGAATGAGATCTAGAAACGATTCCATGTCTGCACTGAATGAGATCCAGAAACGATTCCATGTCTGCACTGAATGTGTTCTAGAAACGACTCCATGTCTGCACTGAATGAGATCGAGAAACGATTCCATGTCTGCACTGAATGAGATCCAGAAACGATTCCATGTCTGCACTGAATGAGATCGAGGAACGATTCCATGTCTGCACTGAATGAGATCCAGAAACGATTCCATGTCTGCACTGAATGACATCTAGAAACGATTCCATGTCTGCACTGAATGAGATCAAGAAACGATTCCATGTCTGCACTGAATGAGATCTAGAAACGATCCCATGTCTGCACTGAATGAGATCTAGAAACGATTCCATGTCTGCACTGAATGAGATCTAGAAACGATTCCATGTCTGCACTGCATGAGATCAAGAAACGATTCCATGTCTGCACTGAATGAGATCAAGAAACGATTCCATGTCTGCACTGAATGAGATCTAGAAACGATTCCATGTCTGCACTGAATGAGATCAAGAAACGATTCCATGTCTGCACTGAATGAGATCTAGAAACGATTCCATGTCTGCACTGAATGAGATCTAGAAACGATTCCATGTCTGCACTGAATGAGATCGAGAAACGATTCCATGTCTGCACTGAATGAGATCTAGAAACGATTCCATGTCTGCACTGAATGAGATCTAGAAACGATTCCATGTCTGCACTGCATGAGATCAAGAAACGATTCCATGTCTGCACTGAATGAGATCAAGAAACGATTCCATGTCTGCACTGAATGAGATCGAGAAACGATTCCATGTCTGCACTGAATGAGATCTAGAAACGATTCCATGTCTGCACTGAATGAGATCTAGAAACGATTCCATGTCTGCACTGAATGAGATCAAGAAACGATTCCATGTCTGCACTGAATGAGATCGAGAAACGATTCCATGTCTGCACTGAATGAGATCTAGAAACGATTCCATGTCTGCACTGAATGAGATCTAGAAACGATTCCATGTCTGCACTGAATGAGATCAAGAAACGATTCCATGTCTGCACTGAATGAGATCTAGAAACGATTCCATGTCTGCACTGAATGAGATCAAGAAACGATTCCATGTCTGCACTGAATGAGATCGAGAAACGATTCCATGTCTGCACTGAATGAGATCTAGAAACGATTCCATGTCTGCACTGAATGAGATCAAGAAACGATTCCATGTCTGCACTGAATGAGATCTAGAAACGATCCCATGTCTGCACTGAATGAGATCTAGAAACGATTCCATGTCTGCACTGAATGAGATCTAGAAACGATTCCATGTCTGCACTGAATGAGATCAAGAAACGATTCCATGTCTGCACTGAATGAGATCAAGAAACGATTCCATGTCTGCACTGAATGAGATCTAGAAACGATTCCATGTCTGCACTGAATGAGATCAAGAAACGATTCCATGTCTGCACTGAATGAGATCTAGAAACGATTCCATGTCTGCACTGAATGAGATCAAGAAACGATTCCATGTCTGCACTGAATGAGATCTAGAAACGATTCCATGTCTGCACTGAATGAGATCTAGAAACGATTCCATGTCTGCACTGAATGAGATCGAGAAACGATTCCATGTCTGCACTGAATGAGATCTAGAAACGATTCCATGTCTGCACTGAATGAGATCTAGAAACGATTCCATGTCTGCACTGCATGAGATCAAGAAACGATTCCATGTCTGCACTGAATGAGATCAAGAAACGATTCCATGTCTGCACTGAATGAGATCGAGAAACGATTCCATGTCTGCACTGAATGAGATCTAGAAACGATTCCATGTCTGCACTGAATGAGATCTAGAAACGATTCCATGTCTGCACTGAATGAGATCAAGAAACGATTCCATGTCTGCACTGAATGAGATCTAGAAACGATCCCATGTCTGCACTGAATGACATCTAGAAACGATTCCATGTCTGCACTGAATGAGATCAAGAAACGATTCCATGTCTGCACTGAATGAGATCGAGAAACGATTCCATGTCTGCACTGAATGAGATCAAGAAACGATTCCATGTCTGCACTGAATGAGATCTAGAAACGATTCCATGTCTGCACTGAATGTGTTCTAGAAACGACTCCATGTCTGCACTGAATGAGATCAAGAAACGATTCCATGTCTGCACTGAATGAGATCTAGAAACGATTCCATGTCTGCACTGAATGAGATCAAGAAACGATTCCATGTCTGCACTGAATGAGATCTAGAAACGATCCCATGTCTGCACTGAATGAGATCTAGAAACGATTCCATGTCTGCACTGAATGAGATCTAGAAACGATTCCATGTCTGCACTGAATGAGATCTAGAAACGATTCCATGTCTGCACTGAATGAGATCTAGAAACGATTCCATGTCTGCACTGCATGAGATCAAGAAACGATTCCATGTCTGCACTGAATGAGATCAAGAAACGATTCCATGTCTGCACTGAATGAGATCTAGAAACGATTCCATGTCTGCACTGAATGAGATCAAGAAACGATTCCATGTCTGCACTGAATGAGATCGAGAAACGATTCCATGTCTGCACTGAATGAGATCTAG
>NC_089749.1:62980488-62995488 GCF_040412425.1 Macrobrachium rosenbergii | reverse complement strand
TATATATATATATATATATATATATATATATATATATATATATATATATATATATATATATATATACTGTATATATATATATATAAATACATACTTATGCATACATACTTACATACTTACATACGTATGTACGTAAGTATATATGTATACGTGCGTGTGTGAATGTACAGCGCGCAGCAGAATTATTCCGCTGAAGTTGAAAAAGGCTAAAAGAGAGGGACGCAAGGAAGGCATTCTGGAAGGATGCGGTATCACGAGCGGCGCTTTTATGTTGACAGAAAAGATCTGCATAAAGGCGACATCTCTCTCTCTCTCTCTCTCTCTCTCTCTCTCTCTCTCTCTCTCTCTCTCTCTCTCTCTCTGCTGGGAAAGAATCCCATTTTCTTTTGTTTTGTTGATTCTCTATTTCAGTTTATGGCCTCAGTTTTGAAGGAACGCCTCTACCTGGTTTTTATGTATATGTATGTATATGTATAAGTATATATACAATATATCTGTATGTATATATACACATGCATACATACATGTATGTATGTACAGTATATATACAGACTTAAGCATTGTCTACAGTGCACCGCGTGAGGTACAATGACAGCACTACCGCCCTACGGGATGGGTGCAGGTAGAGGCAGAAGGGATGCTACAAGCAATCTTCAGTTAATGACTACAGTGCACCAAATGGGGTCCACTGTCAGCACTACAAATCCATCTGGGGTTATACCGGTGATGATTTATCTTTCTTGAAATCATAAATAACGCTGGATAAGATAATGATAGTATTTAGAAAACAATAACGCCAATTAAGATAATCTTAAATCGTGTTTAAGAATGATTTAAATGCGCACACTGATTCAGCTCTGATATACTAATAATTTGAAATCTGATGATACTATGCTCCCAATATTGGGGCCACTTTGAGTGTGAGTGTGTGTGTGTGTGCAATTACAGGGGTAATCGCTTTGTTCTTGAGAGAGAGAGAGAGAGAGAGAGCAGAGCATAAAAGTAACAGGCGCTCAAGTGTTCATTTCACCATCTCGTGTGTAGAGCTAACATATTTCCTTGACCTTGTTACATCAGTTTTATAGAGAGAGAGAGAGAGAGAGAGAGAGAGAGAGAGAGAGAGAGAGAGACTCTACTAGAACGTGAGAAAGAGGTCAACTGTACTAGAAAGTGGCAATTACAGATGTAGTCGCACTGCTCTTAACAGAGAGAGAGAGAGAGAGAGAGAGAGAGCAGTTAATAGCATGTGAAGCTCTCCTCTTTAACCAAAGCCTCCACAGCTACTTACTTCCGTCACATGAAATGTTCATTCAAATGTAGCAGCAAAACAAACTCGTATTTGTGTCTCTGTGTTCCATAGTTTTTATTTTTTTTTATTTTATGACTTTATATCTTCTACATGTCCATCCGGCGTGTTATTAGTTCTTGTATTCTTACTTATATGAAGAAGCTGTTCAGTGTCCTGAGTCAGTGTATATCTACTCATCTGTAAGTAGAGGATGTGACTCCATGGAGTTAGAATGTATCATGTATGTGTGTGTATATATATATATATATAAATATATATATATATATATATATATATATATATATATATATATATATATATATATATATATATATATATATATATGCATATATATTAGGAAATAAAGAAAAATAAAAAAAAGATGAATTGGCTATCATAAATAAAAGAAATACTTGATGGTAAAAGGCTACTCTCAGAGAGAGAGAGAGAGAGAGAGAATATATGTATGTATATATATATATATATATATATATATATATATATATATATATATATATATATATATATCCTGAAATTTAGAATAAAAAATATCAATAAATTATCTGATATTATAAAGAAAAGAGATATATGATGGTAGAAGGTTACTGAGAGAGAGAGAGAGAGAGAGAGAGAGAGAGAGAGAGAGAGAGAGTCTATGTTACGTCCATGAGTACAGTCAGACTAAAAGGAGCAAAGTGTTCAAGACTAGGAAGGGCCAAGTTTAATAAAAGAGAGAGAGAGAGAGAGAGAGAGTCTATGTTACGTCCATGAGTACAGTCAGACTAAAAGGAGCAAAGTGTTCAAGACTAGGAAGGGCCAAGTTTAATAAAGTCTGGTGTAGCCGAAGGATATAGGATGTAGGGCGTAGGATGTAGGACAAGGGAGAGGGCGGCTGGCTCCTTCGTCAGGAGGGAAGTTGATGTCTTGGGAAATAGGACAAATGCCTTAGTCCTCTGAGAGGGTCCTTTGAAAGTGGATTCAATAGCCATGTTGTAATGAGCAGATCGAGTCGAATAGGGTTAAGAAAATAAGGTGGTTATGATTTAATAACATATGAATAAAGCAATCAAATAAATAAATAATTAAATAAATATATAAAGAGATGGTAAATATATATACATATAGATATACTGTACATACATACATATACATAAATAAATTATATATATATATACACAAAGACACACACAGACATATATACAGTATATATACCCTGAAGATGACTTTGGAATAAAAGTTGAAAGTCTTGGTACCAATTCCTTTCATTTTCACGTGAGGACTTATTATATACTTCATCCACGGGACCATTGTGGAAATTACAAGATATACATATATATATACATATATATATATATATATATATATATATATATATATATATATATATATATATATATATATATATATATATATATATATATATGACTTTTATCACATCAACGTGATTCATATTCTATCAGTAAGCTATAAACGTCCTTTAATATCCAATTCGCTCTACCTCGGAAATAATATATTTTCATATATGTTACCGAAGGGAATTTTTAGTTGATAATAAATTCTTCGTCTCGTGGGGTCAAAATGCGTCCACTGTAGTCTGAGTTCTTGTCTTCGCTGGTTCGAGCCCACGAGACGACGAATTTATTATCAACTAAAAAATTCCCCTTCGGTAATATATGAAAATATATTATTTCTGGAGGTAGATGAATTGGATATTAAAGGACGTTTGCAGCTTACTGATTTATATATATATATATATATATATATATATATATATATATATATATATATATATATATATATATATATATATATATATATATATATCTATACATACACACAAAGACATATATATATACATATATACATACATACATACATACATATACATATATATATATATATATATATATATATATATATATATATATATATATATATATATATATATATATATATATATATATATATATATATATATCTATATATATATATATATATATATATATATATATATATATATATATATATATATATGTATATATATATATGTATATATATATATATATATATATATATATATATATATATATATATATATATATATATATATATATATATATATATATATATATATATATATATATATATATATATATATATATATATATATATATATATATATATATATATATATATATATATATATATATATATTTACATACAGTATATAAAGACCTAGAAAATAAAAGGAAATGAAGTACAATGATCTAAAGGTGGAAGAGGGAGAAAAAAACCCACAGAAGCACCACCAAGAGGTAAAACTCAGAGATGCTGGACAGCAAGACTGAAGTAAAGAAGGGGGAACAGAGTTAAAGTAAAAGTGGATACAGCTAGGGCCAAGAGGGGACGCTACAAACACCCTTTAGTAATGCCTACAGTGCACCGTTTGAGGTCCACTGACGGTGCTATCTCCTACGGGGTTAAATGCATAGGAAGGTAATACAAAAAGATATTTTTTAGTTTAATATTCTTATTAAGAATATGTATCAGTACAAAGTTAAGAAACAGAGCTGAAGATACATCTAATCACTATCTACTTGAATCAAAATCTCTCTGCTTCTATTTGTTTTAATTATGTATCAGTGCATAGTTAAGAAGAGTTGAAGGTACATCTAATCACTATCTAGTTGAATCAAAATCTCCCAGCTTCTATTTTTTGTTTGTTTTAGATTATGTATTAGTTTTCGTTTTAGACTACATGTATTGCTTTAAACTGTGTATCAGTACAAAGTTAAGAGACAAGGTTGAAGATTCATCTAACCACTGCCACGTAGCTGAATCGAAAACCTCTCTTCTTCTTCTATTCTCTGATCCCACGAAAGGAGGAGAGAGGCAATAATTAAGAAAGCACAGAAACAGAAACTCGTAAAGAAATACTCTGGGAAAGTTCCCCTCCCTCAGAATCTTCGGGCAGAGCATCCATTTCGCCTGGCTCCCCTCCTGTCACCCTCGTAACTGAAGAGGTGTTATATCTTCGTGGAATTGAGCCCACGGAGGGGAAAAATGATATTTTCATAATAAAATAAATTTTTGAACATACTTACCTGGTAGTTATATATATAGCTTAAGTCCCTGACGCGCGGCAGAATTTCAAAACTCGCGGCAATCGCCGATGGGTAGTCAGGTGTACCACTAGTGCGCCCTCTACCCAGGTACCTTGAACCATTCCAACTGTTCCTCAGATCTTCCATGCCCCTAGTCTCTAGAGGGGAGGAGGGTGGGAATTTAATCATATATAACTACCAGGTAAGTATGTTCAAAAATTTATTTTATTATGAAAATATCATTTTTAAACATCTGACTTACCTGGTAGTTATATATATAGCTGATTGACACCTTTGGTGGAGGGTCAGAGACAGCCAACATCTTTGGAATTTTTTGTAAGGGTTAATAAACCAACTTAAGGTTCTTACCTGGTTTAAGGAAGCTGACTTCAATGAACTCCCCCTCATTATGTCTGCTTTCCTTAAGAGGTCCAGCGATCCACTCAGGGGGCTGAAGACCTCTAGGAGCTGCCAACCGGTATACCAACCTCTATGTGACAGACAACCTATAATACCCTTGTTCCGGGCGCTGCCAAGGAACAAACTGATTACCTGACTAAAATCAATGATTGCGGAAGATTGCGTCCAATCTCCACAAACAACCATAAGATTACAACTATTCCAAGGCAAGAATCAAGGGCATCGAATTATGGAATTGCAGGGGTAGTCCCCTCTCCCACTACTGAGTTAGCTGCTATAAACGGTCCCAGTGTATAGCAGTCGCCATTCAAACCCTTGGATAAAGCGTTTGTACTTGCTTCCAAGTAGTGTGAGGCAAACACTGACTTGCTTCTCCAGAAGGTAGAGTCCATGATACTTTGTATGGGACCTATTCTGTCTAAAAGGCTACAGAGGTTGCAATTGCTCTGACCTCATGGGTTTTAACCTTTAGAAGCTTAAGGTCCGCTTCATTACATTCTGAATGCGCTTCCTTATCAACTGTCTAATGAAAAAGGATAACGCATTCTTTGACATTGTCAGAGAGGGCTTCTTAACTGAACACCAAAGCGCCTCTGACCTGCCTAGTAAATTCTTCGTCCTTTGCAGGTACGCTCTCAGAGCTCTTACCGGACAGAGGACTCTCTCTAACTCCTCACCTGCGATCTCTGCCAGATTCATAATCTCGAAGGACTTGGGCCATGGTTGTGAAGGCCGTTCATTCTTAGCTAAAAACCCCAATTGTAGAGAGCAGATAGCTTTGCCGTTCCTAAAACCGACGATTTTATTGAAGGCATGTACTTCACTGACTCTTTTAGCTGTCGCCAAGCAAACCAAAAATAGAGTCTTCATAGTGAGATCTTTCAATGAAATCTCTTGCAAAGGTTCGAACCTATCGGACATGAGGAACTTTAGGACCACGTCTAGGTTCCACGCTGGTGAGATCTGACTTTTCTCTTTGGTAGTCTCGAATGATCTGATAAGGTCTTGGAGATCCTTATTGGCAGACAAGTCCAAGTTTCTGTGTCTGAAGACCACTGCCAACATGCTCCTGTATCCCTTAATAGTAGAGACTGAAAAGTTACGTCTCCTCTTAAGGTAAAGAAGAAAATCCGTATCTATCTGGGTCACAGAGGTACTGGACGAGGACACGGAGTTGTTTTTACACCAACCTCTAAAAATATCCCACTTGGATTGGTATACCCTGATGGTAGATGACCTCCTAGCTCTTGCGAGAACGCTCTAGCTGCCTCCTTCGAAAATCCTCTAGCTCTTGCGAGTTTTTCCGATAGTCTGAAGGCAGTTAGCTGTAGACCTTGGAGGTTTGGTGATACCTTTCCAAGTGGGGTTGTTTGAGTAGATCTGGCCTTAGGGGCAGACTCTCGGCGTGTCCACCGTCCATTCCAGCACCTCTGTGAACCATTCTCTTGTTGGCCAAAAGGGGACCACTAGAGTCATCCTGGTGCTCTCGTGGGACACGAACTTCTGAATGACTCTGTTTATGATCTTGAAGGGGGGAAAGGCGTAAACGTCCAGGTTGGACCAATTTAAAAGGAACGCATCTATGTGCATTGCCTTGGGGTCTGGCACAGGAGAGCAGTACGTCTCCATCCTCTTCGTTTGAGCTGTGGCGAAGAGGTCTATGCATGGACGACCCCAAATCCGCCACAATTCTCTGCAGACATCTTGGTGAAGAGTCCATTCTGTTGCCAGGACTTGACCTTTCCTGCTCAGACTGTCTGCCCTCACATTTCTTTCCCCTGAATGAAACGTGTCAACAATGTCACATTTTCTCCTTGGCCCAGATAAGGAGTTGCCTCGGACGTTTCAGACAGTGACCTGGAGTGGGTTCCTCCTTGTTTGTTGATGTAGGCCAACGCCGTCGTGTTGTCGGAGTTGACCTGTACGACCTTGTCTTGGACTGAGTGTTGTAACTCTTTGAGGGCTAAAAATATTGCAGTCAGCTCCTTTTTTGATTTATGTGGAGCTTCTCTTGCTCTCTGGTCCAGAATCCTGATACTTCCCAACTTTCCCAATGTTGCTCCCCACCCCCGCCCCGGCGCGTGGGGGAGAACAACACTAGGTCTCAAAGGTTCTTCTGTTTTAATGAAAGGCCCTCCTGAAGCTTGACTGGGTCGTTCCACCACTGAAGGCACTGTTTCATCGCCTCTGAAATGGGGATACACTCTTTCTCTAGCCCGTCTTCTCTGCTCCAATACCGATTGAGGTGGAATTGGAGTGGGCGAAGGTTTAGTCTTCCTAAGGAAATGAACTGTTCTAGCCAGTCAAAAAGGGTCCCTAGCAGGCTCATCCATTCCCTCTGCCGAGCACATCCGTTTCCCCAGAAAGTCCTTTAATTTTACTAAGGTCTGTTCCATCCTTGATGGTGACGGAAAAACCGAAAATCCGAGACTGAATCCTCATCCCTAGATACAGGATCTCTTGAGATGGGGTCAGATGTGACTTCTGCCTGTTTACCAGAAGTCCTAGTTCCTCTGATAAACAGACTGTCGTTTGAAGATCCTCCAGACAGCGATTGAAGGAAGGAGCTCTGAGAAGCCAGTCGTCCAGATACAGAGGCCCTGATGCCTCTCAGGTGTGCAGCATTCCCCTACATTCGACATCAGTCTGGTGAATATTTGGGGCGCCGTGTTTGGCCGAAGCAAAGAGCGAAACTGGAATACCTGTTCCCTGAAGACGAATCTCAGGTATTTCTTGAAGCCCGGGTGGATAGGAATGTGGAGATATGTCGTCCTGAAGGTCCAAGAAACCATCCAGTCGTGTTGTCTGACTGCCGCTAACACTGATTTTGTTGTTTCCATGGAAAACTTCGTCTTTTTGTACAAAGGCGTTGAGGGCACTCACATCCAGTACTGGTCTCCAACCCCCGAGCTCTTGGGAACCAGGAAAAGGCGGTTGTAGAATGCCCTGGCAATTCAGATTTTGTATTTTCTCTATTGCGTTTTTCTGCAATAACAACGAAACTTGCTGTCGAATCGCCTGTGCCTTGGACTCGTCTCTGTATCTGGGAGACAGATCTATTGGTTTGTCTGCCAACGGGGCTTTCTTAGGAAAGGGATTTTGTATCCATCCTTGAGTAGTTGAATGGACCAGGATCCGCTCCTCTTTTCTCCCATACCTGCCAGAAGTTTAACAGCCTGGCACCTACCGCTGCCTGAAGGGGGGGAACGTCAAGTCCTGTTTCTTCCCTGTCTAGAGGCACTCCTTGCTGCATATCTTCTACCCGCCCTCGAGGAACCTCTACCTGAGGGCCGACCACGAAAGGGCTGAGATCCCTGAAGCACAGAAGCCTCAGCCTTACTCTTTTTAGTCATGAAAGTCGTTGGTAAGACTTTCTTTGCTGTCTTCGATATAAGATCTTGTGTGGTTTTCTGAGCTAAGGAGGTCGAAATCTCTTTAACCAAGTCTTGAGGAAGAGGTGAGAGGAAAAAGGGGCGTAAATTAATTCCGCTTTTTGACTGGATGTGACCCCATTAGCTAGGAAAGAGCAAAAGATGGGTCCTTTTCTTCAAGATTCCTGCTGAGAAAAGCGCCGCTAATTCGCTGGCACCGTCTCTGATTCCTTTATCCATACACGACATAAGATGTACAAATTCTTCTTTGTCGGTCGTGCTGAATAATCCCATCTTTCTTCCTAACGCTCCCAGGGTCCAGTCCAGAAAGTTAAAGGAAGGCCCTAAAAATTCCTTTGAGGAGGTGGTCCAACTCTGATGTTGACCAACAAAACTTCGTTCTCCCCATGGCCACTCGGCGAGATGAATCAACAAGATTCGAGAAATCTCCTCGGGAAGAGGCAGGTATTCCAAGGCGAACGATTCTCCCGTTTGATACCAAACGCTCGATCTTGAAGCTAGTTTGGCTGGAGGGAAAAGCAAAGGCTGTCTTTCCTTGTTCTTTCTTTGAAAGCATCCACTCATTCATCATTTTGAGAGCTCTCTTGGACGAGCGGGACAAAACCATCTTCATAAAAGCTGACTCCTTAGGCGCCTTCCCAAGAGTAAATTCTGAAGGTGGGAATGAGGAGCCAGTCAGGAATAAAGTTTTCAGGAAAACCTCCGCAAAAAGTTTCATAAGTTTTTGAAATCTGATGAAAGTTGAAGGCCTTTACTATCTTCTTCTTCCGAAACTTGTTCGATCAGATCCACAGGAGACTGAGGATATCATCAATCTCTTCTTCTGATTGGCCAAAAACCAAAGAAGCGACTTCTTTCAAAGTATCACCTTGACGCTCGGCGTCCTGGTGTCCAGTCTCGTGACGTCTGGTGTCTTCGTGACGCCTGGCGTCCTGGCGTCCAGATTCTTGACGTCTGGCGTCCTGGCGACCAAGATCTTGACGCCTGGCGTCCTGGCGTCCATCCTCTTGAGCTACTCGAGAAGGCGCCCTGGCGTCCCAGACTTCTGACAATCATTGCTCCGTCCAACCTTAAGGTCAGAGAACTGGCGCCTGTCGACATCTGTCAAAAAGCTTCCTCAGGCTGACGTAAAATGATTGAGGTTTCTTGAATAGGCGAAACATTTTCACGTTCGCTGTCCCGCCGCACCCTGAAGTCACTTGAGAGCTGGCCGCCTGTGCGACATCGGTCAAAAGTTTCCTCAGGGCGACGTACAGCCATCGGTGGACAAACGTCTGCATCCGTCTTATCTGCAGGCTGAAAGACTTGCATCAGGGAAGAGAGTTTCCGTTGCATGTCCTGAATTAGACTGATCTGCGGAGCTACCTGTTGCTGGGGATCGACATGGGGAGCCGCAATATCAACCACTAATTCATTTTCATCAATACGACGTTGGAAATGAAGTTTCGGCGACGCCTCGGTCTTATTTCGTCATCAGCGGAAGCAGAGCGGCCGCCCGATGCGACAACATCGTCTGCTTTTCACTGGAGAGCAATTGTCCGAACTAAGAGGGGAACGCTCTGGGCTGCTCCAGTGACTACATCCCGGGTAGGAAGTGTCAAAATCGGCGCGCTCCACGAAGGAAGTTTCCTTTTGAGGGGTCTCGATAAAGTCGTATGGCGCCAGTCCCTTCTAGAAACAGCGTCCTCCGACGAGGATGAAAACACTTTAACCTCGCCTTTCCTATGGCGAGGGTGAGCGTCCTGGAAGCGTCAACAGGTACGCTCGAGGGCGACTGCTTTCGTGTAGCTAAAGCCTCTCGCCTCCCCAATGTCTGTCGACATTCCTTCTCACAGGGGTTGGTGAGCTTGGAAGAGGTCTAGGACTAGGAGCACGACAGGACCGAGCAACCGCACCCTCCACAACACTTGCACTCTTATTTTCTCATTAGCACTTGAATGTTTCAGATCTCTGACATTCGACCATAAATCCTCTCTGTCTCTTGCGAGGGATTCTACCTTTTGTCCAAGGGTTTGAATGGCCGTCATCATGTCCTTGAGGGTTGGTTCCTTATCAGTATCAGTGGGGGGTTCTGGGACTACCACTACTGGGGAATGAATAATAGGATTGATATGAGGAGAATCCTGACTATCTCTAGAAGAGCGAGAGATTTACTACTCCTGGCTCTTCTGATCCTATCCCTTTCAAGCTTAGAAACATATCGGTAGTAATCCATCCACTCTCTTTCTGATAAACCAAAACATTCATCACATCTATCCTTTAACTCGCAATTTTTCCCTCTGCATTTTACACAAATAGAGTGGGGATCCAACGCTGAGTGGCTTTAGCAAGCCGGGTTTTACACCCCCTCACACACATTCTCACACTCGAAGCAGAGTCAGACATCTTGGAAAGTGAAAAAATCGTAAGAAAAATCCAAAGCGAGCAAAGGTCAAAATCAACAATATCTAACAAATCCAGAAAATCCAAATCAAATCCAAAAAACGAGCGAAAGCCAAAGCCAAAGTGTACTTCACCAAAACTCTGTGAAAATCACGGGCCAAACGAGCAAAATTCTTAACGATGCAACCGGTATGGCGGCAGGGAAGATCTGAGGAACAGTTGGAATGGTTCAAGGTACCTGGGTAGAGGGCGCACTAGTGGTACACCTGACTACCCATCGGCGATTGCCGCGAGTTTTGAAATTCTGCCGCGCGTCAGGGACTTAAGCTATATATATAACTACCAGGTAAGTCAGATGTTTAAAAACGGGGTTTTCGGGTATGAAAGTGCTTTGCAAGAATCCCAGATTACTTTGTGTGCATATATATATATATATATATATATATATATATATATATATATATATATATATATATATATATATATATATATATATATATATATATATATACATATACATATATATATATATATATATATATATATATATATATATATATATATATATATATATATATATATATATATATATATATATATATATATATATATATATATATATATATATATATATATATATATATATATATATATATATATATATATATATATATATATATATATATGAGTTCACACACACACACACACACACACACATATATATATATATATATATATATATATATATATATATATATATATAATTTGACAGACGATGATGCCAGTAGAGAAACAATTAGGTAGGGAACACGACTACCGAAAATATAAATGTCGCAGAAAGGCGTTCCTCATTGAAATAAGCAGTTCATCTAAAATCGCGAATTTAAATCGGCCCATGTATAAGAAACAAGCCGTCTTTCCGAGACAGAAGCTCTGAGTCTGCTGTATAATGAAAAGCAGCACTCAGAGGAAGTCATGTGAATAGCTGTGTTTGTATTTCGCTTCTCAAAAGTTCAAACGACGATGCAGTGCATTACTACCCTGAGACAAGTCTCCATGTACTTAACTATTTATTTATCAGTTCGTTATTTCGTTTATTTTATCTTCTGTTAACTGATTTCTTTCTTTATTTCCCATTACATTCCTCCATGACTTCTTTCAAATGAACACCATTATATTCTTTGGAAGCTTGAATTTCAAGTCAATGGCCCTTGCAGGCTTGTGTCACGTGAATGGGAGCTTATCTTCTGAGTAATAATAATAATAATAATAATAATAATAATAATAATAATAATAATAATAATAATAATAATAAAAATAATAATAGTTATTATAAAATGATTATAATAATAATAATAATAATAATAATAATAATAATAATAATAATAATAATAATAATAATAATAATAATAATAATAATGAACCAAACAAAAACTTCTTTCAGTTTTCTTCTGAAGATGGAAAGAGAAACCCACAAGATTCTTGTGTATAACTTGTTTACTGGTAAATATTTACATATTACTTTGATCTCGAGCACTTTCAGGTCCTAACTGTGACCCTTTTTCAAGAGATGAGGTAGTCAGGCTGGTTCAAGGCCCAGCAATCTTCTGGAACTTCTTCTCCCTGTGCTGTCATTTATATGATGGCTGTCCTGGTTTCCATTCTCTTGAGAGTTGTTAATCTCCTCCTGTCGGTCTGCTATCCTGATCTATAGGTCAGTGGTATTAATCCTTGTGGTATGTGGTAGTCACCATCGGTCTGTTGGGCAGGAGACCTAACCTCCAGGTCAGAAGGGTCGATCTTAGCTTCTTTTAATCAAGGTCTAGAGAATACAAGGTCTTCTCACGGCTGACCCAAAATTGGGATCTAATGCGCAGGTAGAGGTTGTGACGTCAAACGGTCTACTCACGGTCCTTAGTGATCTCTGACTGATCAGTCCGTTTACAAACAAACACTTTAGGCCTTGCTTCCACATATTTGGTATTGATATTGTCCGTAATAGCGGCCTTATATTTTTTTCTTTCTTGCTGCAATTTAGACAGTTTAAGTGATATGAGCCAAATCTTGTGCAGTAAACGGGTACTTTGAAAATAGGAAAAAAAATAGGGATCTAATTCTTCATAGATTCCCTATGGACGAAAAGTGTAGTGTCGCAAAAAGATGGAGTTATGATAAAGGCACAGACGCTTTATATGAACCTAGCTCAAAAAGTGCAATGTGCAAAAGGTCAGACCTTGGAAACCGCTTACTCATTGTAATTTCGACACCGATATAACTAAAATTCTCCTATTTGAATTCACCATTAAGATAGCGACAGCTGGATTTCCTATAGTTGGTATGGTTCATGACTTGGGGCAACAAATATAAGGTTATGGAATTCAGTAGGCAATGGCGTAACTAGGCTAATCCAACATTGTTAATCCTGCGGATTATTCCTGGGAAATACATGTATTTGCCGATGCTCGTCATGATAAAACTCATCAGAAACACTTCACTTTCTCAGACCATGGATCTAGGTTATCGAACTGTAGGACTGCTTACATTGAGTCAGGTAACTAATTAAGAAAAGTAAAGGTGATCTAATGACAACTCGAAAACTATTTGAAAAGCATTCAAGTGTTAGAAGTATGGAGGGTACGACAGTGAAATTGGCGTTACAGTTACTCTGCCACTCACAAAAATCTCAAACACTTCTGAGAAAAAGGTCTGATTGTGGATAGGCACTGGGGAGTGCAATCCAGTTCATTTGCCTTGTTGATAAGTGGTTTGATTTATTCAGTTCTGGAGTGCCTTTCGATAGAAAGTCTTCACGGAATGCTTACAGGCTAAATCTTAGAAACCAAAACAACACAAAATGCTTACAGGCTAATCTTAGAAACCAAAACAAAACATTGCAAGAGATGATACACCTATCAGAACAATGAAAAGTCTGGGAGGAAAGGACTTTACCCTTTCCAAAAGGCCTTGTGATATCTTGCAAATCTCTAACGAACTTGCCAGGGAAGTTAGGTGAAATTTTGCAATAGCATACATCTTGACTCATAGGTTGAATCGAGATGGACTGGAACACTTTTTGGCTGTATACGGTAAATGGGTGCATGTCATCAGCACCCATCACCTGTTGAATTTAAGCACCGAGTTTGAGCCCATCTCCTGGGAAAAGAGAGAACTCTATGAGGCGCAAAATACAATGTTGAAAATTGTATTAGCGATAATATGACTGAGGTCTCATTTTTCTAACTTGATAGCTGAAGAAAGCACTTCTTACGAGGCTGAAGAAACATCTCTTCAGAAAGCGTTAAGCTTATCGGCAATATTGTTTCGTTTGCCAATGGAGGAATTGCAGGATGACAATGAAGACAAAACTGAAGAAGGAGGCATGCAATATGTGGGTGGTTTTGTAGCCCGTAAGTTTCCCCGAATATAACTTTCTAGGAACTAAAGAATCGAAGGATCGGCACTATAAGTAGAACAAATGAGAAGCTAATGAAACCTCGACCCGAATTTTTGGAGCATTTAAAATCGATGGAAAAGGTATTTATTTGTCATCATTGTAAACATAACGAAAAAGTTGGTCACATAATTGGATAATTGTTAACCTTATGTATACATGTACTCGTATATGTGTATTTGAGTGTGAGTTGTATATTAGAGTGAAAAATGTTTTTTGTTTTTAAGTTCCAGTTGTAATTATTTGCATGAATACACGTATAGAAATGAATATGGTCAACATGTGCTTTGTTTCCCTAAAAGAATGAGTCATAATTTTTAAATATTAAAAAGAGTCAACGAGAAACAGGAGAAAAGTTTTCCCATTTGTACAGAGCTTGGGCAGAGGAGAAAGCAAGTAGACCGCGTGACGTCACGTTTCTTAACTCCCATCTCCTTACCCGCGTTAATCCTGCGCATGAGAAGACCTTGTATTCTCTAGACCTTGCTTTTAATATTAAAGATCGGCTTATGGGATCTTCTGAGGTAAATCCTTTGTTTCATTCTATCACTTTAATCTGTCTGATGAGTGCCCCTTGATAAAAGCTTTGATACATTAGCATACCCAGAATGGTTCAGAAAAAGGGCACTCAACAAAGCTAGGAGGATTTTTTACAGGGAAAATGCAGAGAGTACATGGAATACAGAAAACGAGAAAATAGTTTCCCTCCCTTATATGGCTAAAATGAGACAAATTACATAAAAAATGAAAGAAATTAAATATAAATTTGTGTATACCTTTGACAACACCGTAAAAAACAAAGTATGTAAAAATAAATTGGAAGGAGAAGATAGTAATGCAGATGATGTAGGGGGAGTAATTAATTGCAACAATTGTGGAGACAAATATGTGGGTGAAACAGGTAGGGGAATAAGGACTAGAATCCAAGAACACAGGAGGGCAGTACAACTCAACTCACAGGGG